>NC_134868.1:22466896-22766896 GCF_049852395.1 Peromyscus maniculatus bairdii | reverse complement strand
GTTTGCAATTTCTGTTATCATGACAGACAAGATCCTCATTCTCTCTAGATAATCTTGTTGGTATTTATGAGTGATATCTGAAGCTTTTTAACTATTTCAGGTACAATTCTATGAATTTCTGAGATTCTGGTTAACAAAGTGCTAGTTTATCAATACATAAATACATAAATATGTCAAGTTCATATGTATAAATATATTTTATAACCTAGAAATGTAAGATTCCAAAATAATCCTGAATCTTATCATTTTAAAGTTGCAAACAAATCATTTAGTTCATTTGGCAAATAATGATATATTGGTGACATTTGTGTGTGATACATTAGTAAATGGAGAATTACATAATAAGGCAAAACATCTGGCTTTGAGAAATGTTTTGGAGTCATCCGTGTACTAGTGGAAATGTTGTCCTGAATTCAGCTGATAAAACTGAATATTCTTCTGACTCTTAACTGCTTCAAAAATGGAAAGAGCTTCACTATACTATGGAACAGAATATCCAATAAAGTAAACCTCCCTCAACACACTGTAATGTAGACTTAAAAAATGGATGCAGCATAGTCATACTAGTGGGAAAACAATGGCCTTTTACTAAGAAAACAATCACTAATCCCAATGAATTAATAGATATACAAGTATTCTTTAAATATAAAAGTATAAATGCTTATCACTAAATGAACAGTCTGAATTATGAGAACTGTGAGGAAGGATTTAAGATAAAATGACAAATATATACTGTGGTGATATACTGTAGACCTTAATAAATTTATCTGTATTACAGAGGACAGAGCCAGCCACTAGATTAAGACATAGAGGCCAGAGAGTGGTGGCACACACCCTTAATCTGACCACTTGGGAGGCAGAGATCCCTCTAGATCTTTGTGAGTTCAAGACCACACTGAGAACAGAGCCAGGCAGTGGTGGCACACACCTTCAATCCCAGCACTTGAGATCTCATATCTCTGCTTGAAAAGTACATACACTTTTAATCCCAGGAAGTGACATGGCTGGGTGGAGAGTCATACACAAGGTGTGAGGAGACGGGAACTAAGCAGCAGTTCAATTGAGACCCTCGGGGTGAGGACTCAGAGGCTTCCAGTCTGAGAATTTGTGGAAACAGGATTGACTGAGGAGTTGGGGAGGTGATGTTGGCTGTGGCTTGCTCTGCTTCTCTGATCTTTCAGCTTTCATTCCAATATCTGGCTCTGGGTTTTTTATTAAGAGCTTTTAAGATTCCTGTTACAATATACTACTTCTATAAGTACAATGAAACTTTTGATTTGTTCTTCATGGTTTCCTTTTAGTCAAATCAAAATGTTACATGATACAATGACACAAGATGTCAAAGAAATGTCTAAGAAAATGTTTATTCAGTTATGGAATGAATTACAATGTTATTATGTGTTATGCATAACATGTATGTATCTGTTTGTTTTTTTTTGTGTGTGTGTATGTGCTAATTTGAAGATTAGAATATAACACTGTAAGCTGTCTTCTTAGAAAGTGAGAAAACATGAGATTGTGAAATTACCTGGATAAAGTGCAGTCAATAAGTACACAAAAAGAGCAAATAAAATGATATACTACTGTTTTGAATTATTTAAAATTTTGATTCTTTATGTGATATTTTGTGTATTAATAGACATTTAATTTATGAATTAAATATTTTTTCTCTTCTTTTTTTAAAATTTTATTTCACTTTTTCCTTTTTACATATCAACCACAGCTCCCCCTTCCTCTTCTCCTCCTGATCTCTTTCCACCCCACACCCCATCCATTCCTCAGAGAGGTTAAGGTCGAGAGGGTAAGGCCTTCAATCTGTTTCTTAAGATATAATTCTTCGAAAATAGTAAAAAATGAATGCTATGTTTTATTAATAGGCCCAGTACAATATTCAAATGTTATTAACAGTTAAAATAAATTACTATTAATTTTATATTGAAACGTAGATTATATTTTCATAAACATTTCTATCACACTAAAATATAAATTATTTCTTTTAATAGAGCTTTTCAATGTTGAGAGCTATTTGTACTGTGGATGAAAATAGTAAGTTACCCATTTTTAAGACTATCCCTTAATGCATACATCAAGACAGAGAAAAATAAATTTTTTACAGAGAAATTATTTCACATCTCATTTCTGAAATTCAAAAGTACATTAGAAAATGTCAAAACACAGTGACCAGAACTCTGCTAAAAGTAATCTCCCCCTGTCTGTAGAGTACAAAGTATGTGACAATTTATCTTATTTGTGCAATTTATCTGCAACAATCAAAATGTTTTCTCTGCTCTGAGGTGCTTATGTAGACATGCCTTTGTTAAGTAATGATTCGTATGCACATCATATTATGCCATCAATCTAATTGTGATTTCAAGTTGGTATTGTCTAGTGACTCTCTTTATGACTGAACTGTCATCAGTTACAAGAGAAGGAAGCTAGAGTTGGGGAGATGGTTCCATCAGGGAAAGCAATTACCACACAAGCAAGAGGACCCAAGTTCAGATACCTAGCACCCTTGCAAAAGGCCAGGTAGTTCTCTGCATTCCTATAATCCCCGAACTGGGAAGACCAAGAAAGAAGATGCCTTGAAAATAGATGTCAGCCACGCAAGCTAAGTCATAAGAAAGATCCAGGTTCAGTGAGTAACCCTATCTCAAAAAGAAAGATGCAGAGCATTAGAGGAAGACATCCAATGTCTGCCTCTGGCTGTCACCCTCATGAAGACATACACACCTATAATATACACACACATGCACCAAATCACATGAATTTATTAATGATATAACTTTATTATTTGTTATGCATTTCTTGTGTGTGTGTACTAATTTGGAGTTTAGAATATAACGCCAGCATCCGTGTTAAAACACACATCACACACATACAACAAACACATGGATTCAATAATGCAATGAAGCTTAAGTTACTTGACCAATATGAAAGGTTCATCATAGATTTATATTGGACTCAAAATCACCTCTCTTCCTCTTTTTTTTTCTCTCCTTTTGTTCTTTCTTCAATCACTTTAATAATTTACTGCTGTTCTGAGGCATGTAAAATCATAGGAACTTCCAGAAAATTACTAGATCTATTATCTACTTATGTTTGTTAAGTGAAATATATCATCTAAACTTGGTATTTTACATCTTGGGTAATAACAAATCTGACCATTCTCACACAAACAATAAAAATATATTAAGAAGTATGAAGAATAGGACGGAAATGTTAAACCACACTAAATCAATGTATTACAAATACAACTAACTAGAGTTAAAAAAAATCTCTCTCTTAAAACTAATAATACAAGTTACAAAGATATGCTTCCTTGGTAAGATAATATATACATATTAATATGAATCTAAATGGGTTAAGGTTGGTTCTAATAAGACTTTCTTGAAAATTCTCCATATTAGCCAATGGAATATTGCACTATTACAATGCATACACAAATCTGATAACATTATTATATGCAGAAAATGAAAAAAGTTTAATTTTCATATTTTATTTAATTTGGATTATGATCTTTTCTACTAAAGAAACTTTAAAAAATAACAATGGTACACCTGGTTGAATGACACCTTATAGAAAGATTGTGTACCTGTTTATCTTATTTTATATTGCAAGTTTCCACTGAGTGCTAATAAGTGCATGCCACTGAAGAGGTTGGCACTTAGCATCTGTCACTAGCATCCAGCAACTGCACCTACAGGGAACTGTCAGAGAGATTGTTATTCTCCTTTGTAACACCCTGAATCTGTCTCGCATCATTTACATACAGATAGTCACAGGCATTCATCATTTCATTATGCTGACGACTTCACTATCCTGATGTGTAATGTTTCTTTAATGAGCCTCAAAAAATACAATATTCCTTGATTTATGACTGCTTAACTGAAAAATTATACAAATTGGCAAAACCGCTCCTAATGTATTTTCATTTTTTCTCCGGATTACACTTATACTTAACAGTGACTCATGGGTTCAGATCCTGCTTCTCTGAGAAGAGAAATGATCAGAATTTGACTTAGCATGTTTGACTACCACTGTGGCTTATGTGCATAGCTGAAGCTTTGTGGGAAAACTGTGCTCACACCAAAAATTTGCAAATGAAAATCAGTCACTTTTTAACCCCCAAAAGATGCTATATTGGACAATTTACTTTCAATATCACTCTAAGAAATTCCTTAGATTTAGAGAAAGCTATCTCACAAATGCTCTTTCATTTTATTCTATTTTGAAGGCATATATTGAAGATCAGGGGAAAGAGAAAAAGAAAAAAAACTGAAACAAAATCATTTCTAAAGAGGAAAAAAATAGAGGTAAATCTGTGGTAGAGACAGAAACTTGTCAAGTAGGATAAGGATGCTGTGTCTGCCTCTTTTGACTTTATCATAGGACCTTCCTGGAAAGCCCGAAGCAAAACGGTGTTACTAAACATGTTTTTTATTCTCTTGAAAACTATATCACTAAAACATGTCCTATTATATATTTATGTGTGTGCATATATGCGTATACATACATATTTACTTATATGAATAACTAATGTTGATTCACAAAGGACCTCATGAATCAGCACAAATACCATGAACAGAAATAGAGCAAACTTTAGGAATTGGCATCCTTAGAGTTGATATTACGCTCCCTTAAGTGTAGCTTCCATTCAATACATCTGAGATTGGTTACAGTTTTCAATTTCTAAAAGAACAGGAAATGGGACTAATTTAACAGAGAATCATCGAAAAGACTAGTTCTACTTAAATGAAAGTAAGCACAGGAATGTGTTCATTTAGAAACAAGTGATGGGATTGCATATAGAAACTTAAAAGATACACACAGTAAATATATCCTTGTCCTGTGAGGAAATGTCCATGTCCTAAATACACAGAAGAAAATTAGGTCTTTTATTTAACACTAGAATTCTACTTACTATTTTGATTAGTACCTTTCACACTGTCTGTATAATGCTTGTAGTTATATCTAAATTTATGAGAGACCCGTGAAGAAAGGATAATATTCAAAGTTGAGAGGAACAGAAAAGTAATGTGATTTTATTTCTTCAGGTATTCCTAAATAAGTATTCTAGAAAACAATGAAATTGATTTGGTAACACAAAAAATATACTTTCAGTGATCATCTGTATAGGTAGGTAACTTCCTTCATTGAGCACTTGTATATTTACTAATTCATATATGCATTTCACAGAAAGTTTCAGAATATGCAGATCATTTTACCAACCATTATGTCCATTGTGATTTATGATCTTGATTTAATCTTCATAGTTATTAACATCACATGGACTAATTGGAATCAACGCATTAAAAAAAGGCATCATGAATTTGAGCGGAAGATGTATTTAGCAAGTACAGGGAAATTTAAGGGAGGGCATTGTGGAAAGCCATGATCAAAGTGCATTGTATGAATGTATGAAAATTTCAAGGATAACTAAAAAAAAATAAAAGCACATTTCTTTTATTTGAGATGACTTAGGAATGGGTTATGATAGTTTCACAACTCTTTATGTTTGGCTTATGGAGTTTTCCATCATTCAAAATGCAACATGAGGTCATTTCTTCTTAAGGTAAAAAAGACTTCTCATCCAGTCTGTTTCAAAGGATTCTAAGCATCCCTGTATTCTCCACATTTTTGTAGTTTGAGAATTAAAGATATACCATTTCAAAAAAAAACTTGGAATTAACTCAATGTCTATTTTCAATTTTAATGAAATTGATATAATTGCTAAAGTCATGGAAATAGTAATGTATCATCTTTATCATCATAGTCACAGGCGTGACTAAAGCCCTATTAAATATTTCCTATACCTTCCAGTATTAGATGATGTATTATCTCTAGTAGTTTTCATTATTGAGAATCACCTGATTCCAAATAATAGATAGTAAGAAGTATAGTGATAATATGTGAAGTATTTCACATACATTGAATTATCAAAGTATTTCACATACATTGAATTACCTAATCCTTTTAATGACCTAGTGAGGTTAATTGAAGTTTTACATTATGGGGATAGGGAAGCCGTGATTATGAATAATTGACTTTGCCAAATGATGTAGTGATCCAATAGTACAGCAGATCCCAAAGTCAATGTCTATTTCAACTCAACCTTTGGCACTTAAGAAACCTATGTTTTTAGTTAGTGTCCATGTTCCATCAATTTTTCTATCTTTTCCTGGTGATCTTTATATCTTACTCATTAAAAACAACAAAAACAAACAACCAAAAGAAATATAAATCACAAAATTTGGTATAGCTGGGTCTTGAGGAAGACATATTCTCAATTTTCTTAGAAACTGCCATACTGATTTCCAGAGTGGCTGTATAAACTTGCATTCCCACCAATAGTGGAGGAGAGTTCTCCTTGCTCCACATCCTCTCCAAAATAAGCCGTCTAGTGGAAGCACATGAACTGTAGAGTAGTGGCAGTGGAGCCTCCATGGGACTGGACTAGGCCCTCTGGATTTGAAAGATGGTTGTTTGGCTCAAACTGTTTGGGGGACACCTAGGCAGGGGGATCGTGATCCATCCCTGGGGCATGAGCAGGCTTTTGGGAGCCCAGTGCCTGTGGTGTGATGGCTTGCGTAACCTTGGTGCAGTGGAGAGGAGCTTGGACCTGCCTAGGCTCAGTGTGCTGGGCTCTGCTGACTCCCCATGGGAGACCTTGATTTGGGGGATGTGGGGATTGGGGTGGCTTGGGAGAGAGAGCTGGGAGTTGGGAGGAGGGAGGAGGGGGATCCGTGGGTGATATGTAGAGTGAGTAGAAAATTTCTTAATAAAGAAAAATGAAAAAAAAAAGTTTACTTAGAGAATGTCTTCTTTCCATCTTCCCTAATGCTGTCAATCAAGCCTTTTCTACAAGTGCTCTCTGGACTTGTTTCAGTTTATCAGTGTCTTTTTACTCTTTATTATAGTGTCATCTTCCACCGGCCTGGCTGTATTCACTCTGCTTTTTTTTTGTTTGTTTGTTTGTTTGTTTTTGTTTGTTTGTTTGTTTTTGTTTTTGAGACAGGGTCTCTCTGTGTAGCTTTGCGCCTTTCCTGGACCTCACTCTGTAGACCAAGGTGGCCTTGAACTCACAAAGATCTGCCTGGCTCTGCCTCCCAAGTGCTGGGATTAAAGGCATGTGCCACCACCGCCCGGCCACTCTGCCTTTTCAAAGGTCACCATTTAGGAATCAACTCCAAGGCAAAACTCAGCATTTGATTTTTAATTGCTCTCTTGTAATGAACCCCTAATCATTTATTACTCTGTAAAGTCTCTTGAAACTTACTGACTCTACTGGTTCTGCTTTCTTGGTGCTACCTTTCCCTCAGTCTAATTAGACATCCATATTTTCCACAGCTCTGTTTTATTCCTTGTAGTCCTGATTCATGTATTAGCTGTAAAAACCTAACTACATTTAGCGGTATAACATGCCCATACTCATGTTTCCCAAGCACAATAGCTTCTAAACAAATCCAGTTCTGCAGCTACATAACTACCTCAATATCAGTGATCACACATTAAATCAAAATGATGCTCTCTCTCTCTTCTCTCTCTCTCTCTCTCTCTCTCTCTCTCTCTCTCTCTCTCTCTCTCTCTCTCTCTCTTACACACACACACACACACAATTTATTTTTCTCTCTTTGCATCTATTTACATGGCACTTAGCATGAAATAATGTGTTCAATTCCTCCTTTTTTCCTCAATTGTTGTGCCATGGATTCATTTCTGCACGCAACAGTTCTTTTATATTTCTTTTTTTTCCCCTGAAATACCTTTCAGATTTGATCGAGGTACTTTTGACTTCTCTTATGCTACTTCTTACAGCTCTCCAACCTTGCTGTTTGAGCCTTCACCTGAATACCACGTCCAGATGAACTCAGTTCAGACCCCATTTTCATTGTTTCTCATCCCATACACCCAGTACAATTTCCCAGTTTCCTCCGTATATTTTATGCCTCTCTCTAGCCTTCTGGTACTTTTAAATAGAAGTAAAGTGCATGCACTGAATAAGTGCATGACCTCTTGATTCTGCTTTGTACCATCTACTAGAATTTTTTTAATTGACCTCTCTTAACTCGATCTCTATTCTCACATAGAAAAAATGGAAGGCATGCCTGGTATATAAGCAAGCAGAGGAGCTGTGAAAAAAAAATTAAAACTGTGTTAGCTGAGCAAAGTTAGCTTATAGGTGATGTGCGTCGTTGAAATACTGTTGCCACATTAGTGCTTACAAACACTCTTTACTTTGGAGTTTTCAGCAAACAGGAAGCCCTTTGAATGTGGAGAATGCTTTTAGTATAATTTACATCAGACAAAGCAAGGGTTCATGTACAAGAGTGGTAACCTGAATGTGGCTGTTTATGTGACAGTATTCTAAAGAATTGAGAAAGTTTGTGTGGACTCACTCCCTGAAAAAGTTAAGAGGCAATAGGCATGTAAAATGATAATCACCATGGATTTGGGCTCAATACTAAAACCTTATGTGAGATTTACTTCCCAGGGGAAGAGGGAGTTGGGAGGTCGAAATTAGGGTCTTATACACATGAGGAAAGAGCTATGCAATTATTCTGTTCTCCCCAGAACCCTAATTTCTCAGACTGATCATACTGATTCCCTGGCAGACTTCACAGCAGAAAAGGAATGAACAATAGCCTTGAAAGGAAGAAAATTCTGTGGCAGCCAAGAACAGACTTGCCTACCACATTATTCCTCGTGGGAACTTTACAGAGACCATCTTCAGATACCTCTCCTGAAATCTCCTCACCAGGGAAGAGGAGAATTATGGTAAACGCTCTTTTCAAGATTCTTTGACACAACTAGATTATCTGCACCCCTCTCTAAATCAGTAATCTGTTTCAGAATTTCCTTGGAACTGAAATGGTCAAACTCATGGTGATCCACTTTAGATTCAGCCATTACTGTGTCATTGGAGGAAATGCAATTGTGAAGCCTCTTTCTCCAGTTGAGACTTCTGTTTGTAGTATTCCAGAAAGTAATGAATTATTGACTTATTTTAATTTTGTGTAATGATCTTAGTTAATGACTTAGGCACCTGACTAGTAAGCACTGTCCATTTCGGGTCAGCTTCTAAAAATGAAACAATATATGGAAGATAGAAAAAGACTTCATATTGAAAATATATTGGAAAATGGTATATTTCTGATCTCAATTAAAGCATAGTTTTATGTTTGATTTAATTCCATGATTTAGAATTAGTATAATATTATATGATTTCTTAGAAAAAAATCAATAGAACTTACTCATGTTAAAATGAACATTATATGAATAATGAAAATTGTATAGTATGAGGGAACATTGTGTTACAGGAACAATCTATATGATTTTTATTTGAAAAACCTCCAGTAGGACATGGTGGTATATACCTTAATCCAAATACTTGGGAAACTGAGGAGATGGATGTCAGTGAGTTCCCAGCCTACCTTGTCTACATACTGTATCCCAGGCTAGTAGAAGAAAGTCACAATAACTCAGGAGAGAACACATATGTGTTTATACAAATTTCAAATACCAAGTTCTTCAGGTTTTTGAGTGAACTTATATTGAACTAAAGACAAAAGGCTAAAGAATATATATATATATATATATATATATATATATATATATATATATATATATATATAGTTTGTGTGTTTTCCTTTTCTAAAGAATGAATGTATAGACAAATTGGACAATATGATTTAGTATTTTGTCTTAGGGAAATTTTGTGGGGATTTCCAAAAAATAGAGGACATAAGTAGAGAAAACATGAGACATATTTGACAAGTAATACTAAGAGAAGATGTTGATGAATACTTTTTAAAATTTGAGCTAGTAAACACATTTAATAGGTTTTGTTTTGAGTATTAAATTGTCTTGAAACAAATTATTCAGCTATTCTGTGAGTACATTTTTGTGTGTAACATTGGGTAGATAAAATTAAAAAACAGATAAAGATATCCTACCATTACTTACCCATTTAAATAATAAAGTAGTTCTACCACCCAGGTCTTAGATATCAGTAAAATATTACTATATACATAATTTTCAAATTTTGAAACTGCAATACTAAGTTGTGTTGTATATTATCTAAAGTAAAGTACCTCTGAATTTATGAGTAAATTAATCCAATTTCAAATGATTTATTCTAAATGCCTTTCAAAAACAAATGCTCTACTTCTGAAAAGATAGGTTCTGTGTCAGGGATTTTTAATTTTTATATTGTTGAATAATTCCTTACAAGAATACTGTATTTACATACTTCCCACGCCTCTTGCTTACCCCCCAAAATAACGTTTACTTCCAATCCACGATCTTTATGGCTACTATAGCAAGTGAAACCTAATGCATATTGTATTTAAATATATCTTAGACATTCAAATATGCAGCCATCAGCTAAGCTGGATCCAGGCCAAAGAGATATATTGCATGTGATTGAGAATTAGCCAAGCTGTGTACACATGAATTCCAAACCTGAAGAATCCATCATTACCCTCACTATAAATTCAGTCTTTCTATATTGCTATAGTCCTATTTTCATTTGAAATACACAGTATCAAAGACATTATGACCCAAGATAGACCAGACCACATTCAAACAGCAAAGTTCTCTCATACTCAACCTTTTTATCAATAAGAGCACTTAACTCTAAATTACACTAAAGTGCTTTGGAACGTTCAGGGGAAAGTTTTTTTTCTTTTTTATTTATAGATCAAATCAAGCCATTAGACCTGTTTACAATTTTTTATTTTTCTCTGTAGGCATGGAAGGGTTTTGTGTCCTTAAATAGCAGAGGTTGCAAGGGAAGAAGACTCACTAACCTAATTAGGTACCGATTGAACTCTCCATTAATTAAACTTGGTTCTACAATTACCAACACTCCCATAGATGAAAAATATCATGGATTTTAAATAGCTGACCTCATGAAAGTCTTTTATTCTATCTACTATTTAATATTCCAACTCCTACAAAATTTCTTAGTCAGGAAAAGTCTGCTACTCTTTCATAATGATTTCATAATGATTATAATTTCTCAGCAGAAACAGTCATCCACTCTTAACTATTCTGGCAAAGTTATTTTGACATAAAACATTTGACATGTTACCCTTTACTTTTGTTTATATATTTATTTCTAAAATTAAGTGATTTTATTCTCAGAATATTTTCCCATTTATTTATTACTGTTTTCTTATCACCTTTCTTTTCAAGAGTTTGTAACATTCTGTAACTAAGAAACAAATTTTATTCTTCAACTTTATGGAAGAATTTCACAAATAATATTACCAAGTGATTAAAAAATAAACAATCTTAACTCATTAAGATGTTTACAGTTATCTACCTCTGTGAGTTGTTTCAATTTTTCATCCAGAATAAATGTCACAGGAGATGAATATCCACTGGTTATTTTTATCTTTTTTCTTTAGTTCTTATGCTTGCTGTCTTCAATTCTGAAAAAAAATAGTTTTACTGTCAAATAAAATGATTTCTGTGCAAATTATAAAACTGTAAGAAAATACTAGATTATTTTTCTGAAAACAATAGCTCTAAATACCGAGTGAATATATAATGAACAAATTTTAAAAGTGAATTTACATATGAAGTAAAAATCATCAGATCCACCAAGCTTATTTCACTATGTCTATGAAGCAAATTAAATATGACCTTTCACCCCCAAAGTAAGGTTTCAATCTATAAACATTATCTTAGTCATACATATTTTAATAAGTAAATCTATGATATCACGAAATACACTATTTTCTTTCTCCCAGCTAAATTATTACCATAAAAACAACCCAATATATTTTGGTAAAATAATAAATGAATTTGTATTGGCCAAGCAGTAATGCAGAAGTTGTTTTATCTTTCTGTAGCTTGTCAGCTATGTATATAGATATCGCATTTAACAAAATCTATATATTTAAATATTGTGTGATATAGTGAAGAAAACTGTAAAAAAGAAATACCACCTTTTTTACAATGAGATGACTGTAGAAAGACAAATATCTGAGTTATTTTTTCAAACTCTCTGATCTCAGACACGCAATGGAAGAGGAAAAGCAACTTTGTTGTGCTTTGGTTATATGTCAAGCAAAACCAACCAACCAGCACTAGTGGAAAAACTTATTTGTTAATAGATTATTGTCACAGGCACTAAAATTCAGGCAACTTCTTTCCTAGGTAAGTATGTTATAAGTGATCCAAGTACTCAGCCTCTTCCCTGAAGATATTCTTGGGGATTCTAGCTTTGGTTACACCCTGTTAATTAAAAAATAATGTTGCAATACAACTAATATTTTAATATAAATGATTTATTTAAAAACAGGTGTTGGAGTGATTGCTCAGCAGTTAAGAACATGTACTAATCTTGCAGAGGATAGGAGTTTAATATCCTGTACCCATATCGAGTGGCTTAGAAACTTTCAGCTCCAGAGCATCTGACACTCTTATTTGGACTCTGGAGGGACCTGCCCTTACAAACACATTACATATATATAGATATAATTTAAAACAAAAAAAATAAAAAAAAACAAGCTTTAAACATGGGAATTCCATACCATCCTTCTTATCTGTCAGGCCAGATATTGATATACTTAATCCACATGAGACCTAAGGATTGTGAGAACAATAGCAAAGTAGGCTAGGCAACAAGTTTATCCTTGAAATATTATTCACAGTGAGAGGAGAGAGCCTTAAAAATCTAACCGCATAGTACCACAACAAATAATGTCTCTATCTCTCAAGGAATTTACTAATGCCAGTCAACAGGAACACTGATGTTTTCACTCTCTCAGGAGGTAGTATATCTATTATGATTTTTAAGTTAATATCAGTTGTTTTTCTGATGCATAATTTTTAAATCTGTATTCATATAATTGTTATTATTTGCTATTTAAATATCTTGAAAATTTGTCTATATATTAATAATCCTCCATTATATGTTTCAGTGTAACAAGATCTTTGCAAATTCCAAGTTTCCTAACTGTCTTATCATATTATAACTTCAATTATCATTTTCATTTATTTGTTCACTTTTCCCCAAAATACTTTTAATATACTTTACTTCTCATTGGATGTATTATAATTTCTAGTAGTATATCCTGGTGTTTTAAATTTGTCAATTGTTTCTTTTACCTTTTTTATTAAATGGTTTTTTCATCCAAAATATTTTATCACATTCTTCCCCTCCTCCTAATTCATCAAAATCTTCCCCACTCCCCCATTCACCTCACTTCATGCTCAGTCTCTCTTGGTATGTCAAAAAAAAAAAAGAGGAAATATTCAAGTTATTTGAAATGTCTATCTTGTTCTAAACAATTGTTTCAATTTCTTAAAATATTCTATTTTTAGAAATGTATTTGTTTTCAGAATTATAAAGGGAGTGTAAAGATTCTGACTTGCGGGGTACATTCCTTCCGTTACTTCATAACCTTTTTTGAAACCTTCAATCTCATGATGCTCTTATTTCACTGTTTTAACATTTATGAGACTTTGTTTTTGTGAGCTACTAGTTGTACTCCGTTGGCTAAGGTAAGACTGATGTTTTCAATCTCTACTTACACAGCCTTTAGTACTCCTGTTACTGTGGAAACTTACTGTATATACACACACACATGGCTGCTTTTTCAACTGTTAGATTTAGCCATTCATTCTTTGAAATAATGTGTGAATATGAGCCTGGCATTTCTGTTTAATACCCCTTCTCTAACATTTTAACAGTTATATATCTTATTCTGATTGTGCCTTCTGCTTCAGTGCTTTTGTTTTAAGCTTTTAATCTATTTAATCCCCATCCTTCCACTAGAAACCATTCAAGAAATATTTGTTGAATGCTTTAATACATGAATAAAAACATGAATTTATTTTTGGTATCTAATCTAATAGTGACAATGGACGGTTCCTCCTTTAACCAGCTCATTGAAACTCATGCAGTTTATCTAATAAAGAAATCAGTGTTGAATTGTCTGGCTTGAGGATTGAGAAAGTATATGAAGGCTTTCAGAGTCTTGTTTAAGTTTCCCTTATATTTGGCTCTCTGTGTTAATTAGGATGCCTACAACTTCTACACAGGTGAATTCATTGATATTCTACAGTTGACCATCCAAGGACTTATTGCTAGGTTATCTGATAACTAGTTATGGAAACATTAGATTGGTGTTCTAGTTTGTTTTCTATGGCCACAATAAACACCACTTCTAAAAACAACTAGGAGAGGAAAGGGTTTATTTGGTATGCTTCCTGATAACTGTTCATCACTGTCGCTATACAGAGAGGGAAATCAGAGCAGGAGCAGTGGCTAGAATCATGAAGGAATGCTACTTACTGGATTGCCTCCCCACAACCTGTCTTTTTGTACAACCACGGACCATTTTCCCAGGCCCATAGCAGGCTGGGCTCTCTCCTAACAATCAATAATCAAGAAAATGTCCCACAGACTTATCTACGGATCAATACAGTGAATGGAATTCTTCCATTGATGTTCACTCTTGCCAGGTGATTATAGTTTGTGTCAAGTTGACAGAAATTAACCAACATAAGTTGTCAGGAAACCAATAAACACCTAGTATTTGAGAAAAATCAATCACAATCAAACCTTAGTTATATCTGAAACAGGTTTTGTTCTGATAATACAATCTCCACTGTTAAATCAGCCTAGAAGAGGAAGCAAGATTATTATACCTCCAAGCCCTAGTCAAAGAGCTTCATATGAAGCTGCTATACCAAGTTTGCTTTTTATTTTTATTTATTTATTTATTTATTTGTTTTTTCGAGACAGGGTTTCTCTGTGTAGCTTTGCGCCTTTCCTGAAACTCACTTGGTAGCCCAGGCTGGCCTTGAACTCACAGAGATCCACCTGGCTCTGCCTCCTGAGTGCTGGTATTAAAGGCATGTGCCACCACCGCCTGGCCTCAATTTTGCTTTTTAATATTGAAATAATTTCTGTTGATAAAAAGAAACCTTTTAGTCTACCTGGATAATTTCCTAGAGACTAAGAAATATGGACATAAAACAAAGAAGGGTGTGTGTGAAAGGAGAAATCAATACTGAAGCTCATGAATATATCTTTTACATTATCCTGGCCTTTTAACCAATGCTATTGTGTGCCAACATCTTCCTATCTGAAAATTTCATGTGTATGCCAATGAGATATGTTCACGTCCATCCCTCATTTCCCTACTACAACTTCCTCTGAATCTTCCCCAATATGTACAACTCCTGAACTTTTCCTCTTTTTTTGTGGTTTTCCAAGACAAGTTTTCTTCATGTAGCTTTGGAGCCTTTCCTAGAACTCACTCTGTAACCCAGGCTGGCCTCAAACTCACAGAGATCTGCCTGCCTCTGCCTCCTGAGTGCTGGGATTAAAAGCGTGCACAACCACTGTCTGTGCCCCTTTTTAAAATATTCCATTAAATCCATTTAGTGCCACCTATATGTGTGCATAAGTGTGGGGATATTCTTTTTGTTTAAGGTAATAACATAAAGTATGGAAATGTAAATATTTACATAGAACATTTAATATTGTACAGTTCAATTCTCCTTTGGCTACTGTTCCTATATTTCTGTCATTTCCTTCAGCTCCCTTTTTGATTCCTATCATCATTAGACCTAAGGCCATAGCTTGTATGCCTAATAACACAGTCTTCTATTTATTATACTTCCTTTCACCCTCACTATCAGGAATAGTATCATCTACAATTTTGATGGATATGTGGTAATATTAAAATCTATATTGTTATAATTAAAATATATTCTTATTCAGGATCCAAACTTTTTTACATTTGTCTTTCTTTCAGCCTTTGAATATGAAGACTCCACAATCCATATGCACTCTTTGTTCTAAGAAATTTCAGTCGAGATACCTAGTGCCTTGAAGTGGAAGACTTGCTGGGGACAGAGAGGGAAAAAAAAAGACTACAGTTAGGACTCAAAATCATGAGGTACATATGGAAAGAGATTTCAAAGTCAGATAGCATAGTAAATATCTCTTATCAGGGGATGATCACACTAACTGAATATTTTTTTTCTCCTTCACACATAAAATATGATTTACATATTGTATAATTGACTTCCCTCAACCTGGTAATGATTTATACTTTTATAAATCAATAGATACACTCCTTTATTTAAACACAGTCAAATTAAAATTGGCAAAATTTTATTTTATGCTTAAGCACATAACAAGAACACTATTAAATATAATAAAATTTGATGTGTGTGATTCAATAAGCCATTAAAAATCCTTCTTATCATATTTGTATGCACTTTCATAAAACAATGATAGAATGCTTCTGGATGATCTGGAAATATGAAAACAACACTACAATGAATATATTTCATATATCACTGAGTATTTATATTTTAATCCTTTGCAGTCCAAGCATTATGTTTGTTTGTTTTCTAGACAGGATTTCTCTGTGTAGCCAGGACTGTCCTGGAACTTGCTTTTGAGAGCAGACTGGCCCTTGAAATCACAGAGATCCACCAGCCTCTGCCTCCTGAGTGTTGGGATTAAAAGCCAAACCTGACTGGTCAGTACAAGCAATATTGATAATAAGTACACTTCCAGTTTTAGACCAATCCTAGTTATTATACATAATGTTTTCTTCAATTGAATATTTTAAAACCTTTGCCCTCCCATTGCTTGGAAATTTCTTAGCCATGCCTATATTAGAGTTCATAGACACTTCTGAGTTTCTTCAAGAAAACTGACAGCATCTTTTAGAGATTCTGACTTTGAAAGTACTGTGGAAACAGGACGTACACTTGAGCCTTTATAGTGGCTGATGAGTGTATAGTGTTAAGCAGTCCTATCATCATTAAGGATTTTATTTTTTGAAAGTTTGAAATTTATATTTCAAAACAGGCAACATCAGTAATATTACTTTGTTTTTGAAATTCTATCCTCATGATCTCTATTTAATGAGTTTGTCAAAATAATTGCCTGCCAAAGTGAAAACTTGTTTTCAGGCAGTATCTACATGGGGATATTTTCATGCAAAATGACCAGGTTTTATCAGCAAAATTTGAAGTGCAATGTGTTCCCATCTATCCAACAAATTGCTTTGATTCTACTCAGCTTCCCATTAGGCTTTTCTGCTTTTCCACTCGCTCCTTTCTGTGTCCACTTCTCCGTTGCTCTACCATATATTTCATGGTCCTTTTCAACAGATTATACATAGGTGGGAAAATGTTTAACACTTTTCTAGAAGGAACTGACATATTTCACTTAACACAATCGCTAATTTTACTCATGTCTTTGAAAGCTGTCATTTAATTCTTTATCAGTAAAGCATCATGTTGTGTATATGCATCACAATTTATTTTTCCAGTAATCTAGAGATAAGAACCCAGGTAAATTCAATAATTTGACTATTGTACATAGTGTCTCATGAACATAGGGACGCAGTTCTATCTACAGTAAGCTCACTTTTAGTCTTTCAGTATTACTGTATTTTAATTTAGGATACAAATGAAAAAAATCAGTCATGCATTTCTTCATAATTATACCAGGTTTACATAATTACTCTCATATATGATATCTACTCCATCTGTATTGGTCCTCATTATTGTTTTATTAAAAGGCCTGAAATCCCATATATTGTTGTGTATTGCTAAAGCCCAGAAAAAATAATGTCCTTTAGAACTTGGACAATCCCTTTAGCTTAGTCTTGAAAGCAATGGCAGAACTGCCCCAAAACATATAGGTTTCTCAAATTATCCAGTTTACAAACCATAGTTCATAAATTTGGGTGTTATTTTTATACATTGGTCAAACAAAACAATAATGTGCAAATGTTAAATTTACTTTCCAGTATTGTATACTTAAAATGATTACCTGCATTTCATTGAATTGAAATCCCCATTTCTCAGTATTTCATATATTAAAGATAGGTTCCACACCAACCTACAATAATATTCAATTTCTACCTATTAACACTAGCTCGAATCCTGTGTAATTTGGACTTTGTTGGATAGGAAGCTTCATGAAATGAAGATGAATTACCATGACTCCTGAGACGTTGAGTCATGAGCATGGCACATGACACAAGCTAATGATGGTGGGACGTAATATAGCTGCAGACTGGTAACCTGTGGCATCTCTAGGCAGTTTTGTACAGCAGTAGGTATCGGATGGATTCTGTGTTTATAAGGAGGATGACCCTCAAAGGGGGCTGTCACATGACAGGACCCCCTTTAAAGCACCAGTGTGACTAGCACTGTTCTTTGCCAATGTAGGAGGTGTGTGGTGGTTCTAGCAACTGCCCTGTAAGTGGGTCACTGTGAATGGGAAGGGTTGCTGAGAAGAGCCAGTGCAGCCAAGAACCAGCTGAGTCAGATGGGAAGGACATAAAAAGCATCGGCAGTGTGATGGCCCTCTTGATCAGTTCTTCCTTTTTCTAAATCAGTAGTCACTCTACAGATGTATATAAATCAGAGTACATCAGGGAGCCCTTGTTCAGGAAGCATGTTGAGAGCTCCCGGGGTGCCACGTTGTGGAGCACTTGCTCCAACTCACAGTGCTTATTATGATAGAGAGATTTATTTCCTGACAGCTGACAGAGTGCCCTGGCAATCCCTCGTGGAGCTGCATCAGTAGCTCCAGGAAGGAGTGCTCTGAACTCAAAAGCTCTGAGCCTTGCCTTTATGTTAAAATGACTATTTTAAGACTTTGAAAGATCTAAGTGGCTTATTCTCTCATCTTTTAAAAATTCCAACTAGTCTTTCTTACCTCCTTTAAGCAAAAAAATTTCCTTCATCGCTGTATTTCCCATGCTTTTTTAGCCTGCTGTTTTCTTTTGTGCAGGAATCTGTCCTCTGGAATGGAGCTGAAGTCAAACTAAGAAGGCCTGTTCACTGCTATAATCCTAAGATGATCTCGCAGTAGAGTTAGAAAGAACTTATCAAAATCTGCACTACACTACTTGACTAATAAAGTTACATTCAGTGGCTAACCTAAGAATATGAAATGAAAGAGATTCACTATAACTGTAGAGTCTAATCCCTCCATCATTAAATACCACGAATACAGTAAAATATTGATAGATCCTTACGTTTTATCCTTATGCATATAGAATAGTATCCTTAGCTTTTGTTTTAAATATAAAGAACTCTAAGTGTACTGCTTAACATGTCTCAATACTATACATAATGGCTGTAGTACAAATTTCTTTTACTCATAATTCCTTATTATGGAAGCTTTTATGTAAATTAATTGCAGATTTTATTGTTACTTTTACTTTCCTAGAAATACAAATGGATAAAACTTGAGCTAATGTAGTTCTTCAAATCAGTTTTAAATGTAATATATTTAGTATTATAATTATTGCATTAAAATCTTGATTACATTAAAATTACATTTGAAGAGGGTCATATTTTTTAAAAAGAAATAAGATATGGACCCTACATATAACTGGAGTCTACATTTGTCAATCATTTTTTTTAATTACACATTACAGGCTATATACAAAAGATATCTTTGTCAATAAGTACAAAAGAATAGCTGCTAACAGGACATTTATAATATGTTGAGGTTAAAGGTGATGCAGACATAGTATAACGGGGGTGAATAGATGATGTTCAGGAGTATTATTTTCATAGCCACGCAGTTTATGGAACCATCCCCCAAAGATACTAAGGACAACTACTGGTGTGCTTATGTCTTGTTTTGTTTTTAGTAAAAACATCATTTTAGGATTATTATTAATTGGGACCTTTGCAGCCCACGACCTGTGTCAGAGAAGCCACTTTAGGCTGCAGACACTGCAGACAATGAATGGAAAGAGGTATAACTGGCCAAAGTGCTGAGAATAAACTACTCACTGCTCAGCCTTAAGTGTAATATTTCTGCCAATCCCACTCCCCCAAAGACTTAGGGGCCATCGCATAAGAGGTAGCAAAAAGAATGTAAAATCCTGAGCATGTGGATAAGTGTGCTGTGTAATGTCTTTTCCTTTATATGACGTGGCTATTTCATTCACGAACACATAGCCATTGGGGCTAACTACACAACATCAGCAACAAATCCCACCAGCCAAAGTCCATTCATAGACAGGTAGAGGAGCTCCAAGCAACACCACATAGAGAGGGACTATTGGTGGTTGGCATTTTTTTTTCTTGGAAGTCATTGATTTTAATGATGTGGATGTTGGTAAGTGTCCCAGGCTCAAGTAGATGGCCCACATCTGCACACATATGGGCAGCCCTAACTGTTCTTAAAGGTTATAGAAAATGAAAATGCCAGGAAGTTGTGAGAAGGATTTATAGAAGGGAATATGCAGGGAATAACTGTAGAAGTGAGGACTAATTAATTTCATGTCATGTATTCAATTCTCATGAATAAAGGAACATAAATTTTAAAATGTTACTTTAAAATGCTTTTGTCTTAATGTACAGAGTAAGAATTTTCAAGACCAGAAAACAGTAATGACTGGCCTGAGACCATACTTTATTTTGGCATCAAAACAGAAACTTAAATTCTGACTTTCTAACCTATGCATTTTTTTTTATGTCTTGAGTATTGCATCTACCAAAGAGGCTTATATTTACTAAATTTAAAAGTAGACTGTAATATTTTTCAAACATCTTATTAGTGCTAAGTAAATGGATTTTAATGCTGTGATTCACATTGGGATCATAAGTAAAATACTTTTTCCTCCAGACATGACTTCCCAGGCTGTCTGAAGTCTGAGGACCCAGAACTCAGTTTTTTGCTTGATATTCCCTGTGCTGATTACAGTGAGAGTTATTTTCCTGCTCAACTCTTCTACACAGTATAGGCTATTATTGATTTTTTTTCTGTTTCTGACCTCAGGATTAATTCGGTTTTATGATGTGTCCCGTCACTATATCTTATTTGAGGTTTCTTTATCCACTATATAGGTACCATTTTGAATATTGCTCTTCTGAAAGGAATACAGTTATTCAGTTTCTGCTACAGTGTTTACTTACTTTTATGAAACAGTGGGTCATATTGTTATGATAAATAACTGATTTATTGAATGTCTTCTAGAAGAGAGGAAACTTCTGTTTTTGTTTGTTTCTGGTAAAATATGTAATATGAGGAGGAAGAGGACGGCCTAGTAGGATGGTTCAGTGAGTAAGAGCTCTTTCTGGACATATGTGAAGACCTAAGTTTGAATTCCCAGCTTGGTTCCCAAGGTACCAAGCATCTGTCTAAATATTTATGTCTGTACTGATACACAAATGCTATTAATAGACTTAATCAGGGAAGCCTCTTTTCACAATACTGTTGCAGATATAAGACTGTTGACTGCCCAAACTGCTAAGACAGAATATTAGGTGGTCATTTATAAACAGGATATTCATAGAATCTCTCAGTTTCACAGAATGTCACTAAAGAAAGGGTATCAAGAATGCAGGAGCCCGAAGAAGATAGGGTCCAGGGCTGTGGGATGCTATTTTCTGGGCAGGACACAGTTAATGTGCTAACGTCATTACTGCAGCTGTAATTGTCTTCAATGAATCAGTAAAAAACTGGGCCTTTCCATAGGCAGTCATGGATCAGGGAGTAGTTACAGGGCCCCACCCCTCCTCGCTGAGCTGTTGATAGAGTCTGTGACAACTGACATCATTGTCTTCAATTTTGTACTCATTGATAAGATGAGCAGGTTTCAATAAATAATCCCAAACCTATGGTCATCCAGATGATGCTGGTTAAACTCAGTAGGTATCCAAAAATTTTTTGGATAAAAATGTTGCCTAGGGACTTGTAGGTCTGATGGAGTAGAAAAAAAAGTGAGTTTGAAGAGACCCTGGGGTTATATTTATCATAATGCACTTTATTTGTGCATGAAATTCTCCAAGAACAAATTCAATAAAATTAAAGAAAAAGAAAGAAAAATTGTGAGAGCAATTACATAATATTTTTATGTTTTATTAAGCTGGGTGTAATTATAAAAGGCTCCAAAAAATCTTTTATAAAAAAATCCAAAGGCTTACAAAATTAAAAAAAAAAAATGGTGAGGAAGAGGCTAGTGAAATATCTCAGTGTGTGGAAATGATCATTGCCCAAGCATGAGGACCTGAGTACAAATTCCAGTCATCCATGCAAAAATCTGGGTGCAGCCACACATTGGCTGCCTCAAAGACGACAGTGATGGAGGTACAAGGGGCAATTCACTGGAGCTTGCTGGATGCCAGCATAGCCCCAGGTTCAGGGAGTGACTCTTTCAAGAATGTAAGAAGAGTTGTAGAGGAGGTCCCTGGTACCCTGCTCTGGCATCTGCATGCACATGTACTGGAGTTAGCAATGACATACACTCATATACAAAACCACACACATATTCCACATACACACCCCACACATGCAGACACCATGTATGCAAACACCCACATACACACACACACACACACACACACACACACACACACACACACACCATATACACAATGCATGTGATCACACAAATAAGTCTCAGACATATGCAAATACACATAGACCACACATACAGCACTTCCACTCTCACAAGTTAAAAGGAGATAAAGAAAATTGTTCTGGTTTGGAAGCAAATGGCCCCCAAAGGGAGTGGCACTATTAGAAGGTGTGGCATTGTTGGAGAAAGTGTGTCTCTGTGGGGGTGGGCTTTGGAGGTCTCTTTTTCTCATTTCCCTCAGTGTGACAGTCAGTCAACTTCCTATTGCCTGCAAGATGTAGCACTCTCAGCTCCAGCACCATGTCTGCCTGCATGCTGTCATGCTCCCCATCCTGATGATAATGGATTGGACCTCTGAAACTGTAAATGAGCCACTCCCCAATTAAATATTTCTTTATGAGTCACCATGGTCATGGTGTCTCTTCACAGCAACAGTAAACCTAAGACAAAAATAGGATAAAACTCAAGGTAATGGCTTTTGTCATTGAGAGGAAATTTCTAAAACCGGAAAACAGTTGAGCTTCAACTTGAAATGTATTTCTCTTTGTTGATCAAGCCTTTTTACTTTTTTCTTCAGTTTGCCTCAGTCCATTGGGACCTTAACTCTCATTGAGAATATTTTACAGAAAGTACGTGTGCATGTTAACAACAAATCTAGACTTAGATGTTCTATTTTGTTTCAACAAACCTAATCTGTTTTTTTCTTTTCTTTTTCCTTGTTTCTCTCAAAAAGCAGAGGCCTATAGATACCTGAGATGTCATATTCCACATCAAGTCTAAGACCTTTGTATGTGGTCTCTCTCTCTCTCTTTCTCTCTCTCTCTCTTTCTCTCTCTCTCTCTCTCTCTCTCTCTCTCTCTCTCTCTCTCTCTCTCTGTCTCTCCTTTCATTACTCGAATTTCACTGGCTGACTATGTGGATATTAATTTTCAAATTAAAGTGATGGGCAGAAATTGTTACATAAACAGTCAGTCTTGGCCATAGCAAATGTAAAGCTCTGAATAATGGAGATTGCATTCTATGGGTCTCACAAGTTAAGCAAGTGTTCTTAGAAGGATCTCTATCCCGAGACATTCCTTTAGTGCCTGTAAAGGATACAGGGAGTGATTTCAGTTAAGTTTCTCAGTTAGGCCTTGAGTTTACCATTCTCCATCCTGGCATCATAATTAGCTAAAATTATCATCTTGTGTCACTAGGCCCAGCTTATAGCATAATCTTCTAAATAATATATCTTTGTTTTATTCTGCAATTGGTTATTAGATTCTTCCCTTTAAAATCTGAAATTTTCAGTAAAACAAAACAAAACAAAAAAAACCCAAATTGTATATATTTTATTTCCACACAAATTTTATTGCTGTGATATTTTCAGTTTGTTTTCTTGAAGAGGGAATTAATACTAAGGTCTTCAACTTAATAAGGAATATGACATCTCAGGTATTCATAGGCATCTGTTTTTTTTTCATAGAAAAATAGAAGAGCTTCATACAGAGTGGATGTGTACTATGTCACTTCCAGAGCTAACCATTATTGAGGTCTGTTATTCCATGATAAATATGTCCCTAAGCAGGAAGAGCATTCATGTTATTACATTTACACAGTTATATTCGAAGCTTTACGTTTGCTATAGTCAAGACTGAGCCTAGGATCACATTTTCCACTGTAACACTGTTTATGTAACCATTTCTGCCTGTCACTTTAATTTGAAAAGTAAAAGCAAAATAGTCAGACAATGAAATCCATGTAATAAGAGAGAGAGAGAGAGAGAGAGAGAGAGAGAGAGAGAGAGAGAGAGAGAGAGAGAGAGAGAGAAACACAAAAGAAACTCAGACTTCCAAACTGTCACATTGCTAAATGATTGCCAACTTATGAAAAAAAAAATCAGTGGGTCCCCATGTTATAGGCCATGTTCTCTTACTATTTTTATACTTAATGCAAGGGCGTCTTCTTCAGCAAAATCTTCCTTTTTCTCTGTTTTAGTGAGAAATGAAATGGAAGTTCAAGTTGAAGGCCATGTAAAATTATTTATTTGTGTTCATGGCTCTAAAAATAGAAACTCAGGCCTTTCACATGGAAGTGCTCTACCACTGAGTTCCCTTTCTGTTCCTGACCCCTGAATTTATATTGAAATTATTTAGAATGTCTCGGGGTGTTGTCATCTATTTTTATCCTGGCCTCCTTGAAGCTTAGCTTCATGGTCACTGAGGAGTTTGATCTAACATTTGTCTCTCATGTCATCTTAGAAATAGAAGGTCATTGCCAGGAGAAACTTATAATTGTTTAATAGAAATCTTAAATTGATTGGCCACAAAGTATTAAACAGAGATGAGGCACCTGACTATTTAACAACTAATCTGAGTAGTATGAAGCCAAAATTATTTTCCTCATATCATCTTGAATTTTTTTTCTTACACAGTTTGGTGAAAAGTATTATATAACTCGAGTTGCAAGCCATTTGAAAGTTTACTTAAAAGCTTTAGTTATTCTATATTGCTTCAAGGCTTTAAGAAGGTCCTGACATTTAATATATTCACAAATTTCAAAATGGCCAACAGATACCAGAATTCTGAAAGCATGGCTTCTCATTGAATCTTCCTTCTTTATCAAATAACCAAAGTCAGGTATGATGTCTAACCTGTACTGATTTGTGAAAAATCTGAGATATTCTTTAAATGGTTCTTTCAACAGCAAATTAACATTTTTTTAAAAAAAAGAATAACAATGATTCTTGAAGTTTGGCTTCCAGAAATCAGTCTTCATTGACTGGACCAGTATGCATATAACTGTAGATGTTAGCTTATGTAAGGTAGCACACATTCCTTGTCCTAGAGGATTAGGAGGAGTTCATGACTACTGTTAATCACATGGAAAATTTAAGGCCAGCCTAAGCTATTAGCTATCTTGTCTCAAAATAAATGAATAACTATATAAATTTACACATCAATGAATATTTAAACATATCATGAGTTTCTTAATTTACTTATAGGAAAGTAATTGTTCTGATTTCATTTCTCTGTGGCATGCATCAAACATTAGATAAAATGTTACTGCTTAGTAGTAACATAATAGAGAGAAGTAGGAATTTGTTGAAGTTTTCCTTTTCTTTTCTTTCTTTCTTTCTTTCTTTCTTTTTCTTTCTTTCTTTCTTTCTTTCTTTCTTTCTTTCTTCTTCTCTCTCTCTCTCTCTCTCTCTCTCTCTCTCTCTCTCTCTCTCTCTCTCCCTTCCTTCCTTCCTTCCTTCCTTCCTTCCTTCCTTCCTCTCTCTCTCTCTCTCTCTTTCTTTCTTTCTTTCTCTTTCTTTCTTCTTTCTTTCTTTTCTTTCTTTCTTTCTTTCTTTCTTTCTTTCTTTCTTTCTTTCTTTCTTTCTTTCTTTCTTTCTTTCTTTCTTAACCCTTTGGGTTAGAGGACTTAAGTAATTTCTAGGCCTTCAAGACACCAAGGCATTTTCAATTTGTTATGATTTTTTTTCCTTAAAAATATAGAGAGGTGCCAGAGTCTAGCTCCAAATGAGGGCAGAGTCTGAATATGGGGAATGGCTCAGCAGTTAAAATCACCTATCATTGTATCCAAGGACTAAAATTTGATTCCCACTACTCACAAGGATCATAACTGCCTGTACGTCTAGCTGCTGGGCATCTGACACCATCTTCTGGCCTCCACATCAATCTGGACACACAAGCATATATCACACATGAAAAAGGACACGTTTAAAAATCAATCTTTTAAAACCCAAACTATTGCAATAAGCATGTATGTACAATATTAATAATACACCATTGTTTTTGAAATTCCTTATATAGATATTTCCTAGTTATCTTAGAACAGATTATTTTTATTTATTTTCTTTAAGATTTAGTAGTATCTACATAAAATCTGTTAACAAATAAAGAAAAATGTTGTAAAGTATGTCTTTCTGAGCCTGATTTATTTAATTTAATAATGTGAATTTCACATGTACCAATTATGCTACTAGAGGAAGTTCTCAATTTTTTTCCCAATGGCTGAATAAAACTCCATTGTGTATATATAACTACAAATTATCTACATATTCATTTGCTGATAGACACCAAGGCCCATTCCAGAACAGGGCACAGTGCCTGAGTAAAAAGACCTGCAAGTATGTTTATTTTATGTTTCCCTGAGTTCTTCAGGTTTTCTAGAGTGATGTAATTGAATCATAGAGTAGTTCTACTTTTAGTTTTTCTGTGGAGAGTCTTTACTGATTTCCATGGTTACTGGACTAATTTACTTTCTCAGGTTCACAGCAGCAAGGTAAAAGGGATTACTCTCTGTCCTTATAAGGTTTTGTTGTTGGTGTTCATTTTCACAATTTTATTTTATTTATTCTTTGAGAATTCCTTACCATATGATTTTATCATAGACAGTCATATCCTTGCTGTCTAGTTGAGGCTTTCTGCATACTTTCCTTTCTCTTTGCTGGAATATTGTCTAACTTGACCTTGAGCAGATCTTGTTCATGCCGCACCAGTGTCTGTGAATTCATAAGATCATTATCTCTATAGTGTCTGAAAGATACTGTCTCTTTGGAGTTATTTTTCACCTCTGGCTCTTAAAGTCTTTCACTTCCTTTTTAAAATAAATTTTTGAGTCTTGTGGGGAGCGTTGTGATAATAACATCTCATTTAGTACTGAGCATTCCAGTTTCTACCTCTCTTCACATGGTCCAGTTGTGGGTCTCTGTGTTCAATGCTATCTACTGCATAAGAAGCTTCTATGCTGAGACATGAAGGGTTGAGTGATGCACTAATTTTGATATAACAATATGTCATTAGGAGTCATTTTATTGTTCTGTTATTAGTTTTCTTAGCAGTAGCTATTCTGATTGGTATCAGATGAAATCTCAACATCATTCTAATAAGTATTTCTCTTATAGCTAAAGATATGTGGTTTTTCATATCAATGTTTTGACCATCTATACTTTGAAGAACAGCCTGCTTTATTTCATTATTTATTGATTTTTTTCAATTGTTTCTTTGACAACTTCATTATCTATTCCACATAATAGTTATCTATCAGATGTATAGATAGCATGGATGACTCCCTTTCTATAAGTTGTTTCTTCTCTTTAGTTATTTCTTTGGTTGTATATATGTATCTAAAGAAACCATGTAACAAGGAAAGCCCAATGGCAGGCCACATGAATCTTACTGTGATGGGAAAACAGAATAGACATCACAGTTGTACTGGGGGTGTCTCAAAGGAGGGGTATACATGGGAGTAGGGAGAATCAGATCAGGGGAAGATGAATGGAAATTGTATTGGGATAAACGGGGGCATCACTGGGATAAGTTAGAAACCTAGTGCAGTGGTAACTCCCAAGAATCAATAAGGGTGACCCTAGTTAAGATTCCTAGCAATGGGAGATAAGGAGCCAGAACTGGCTGTCTCCTTCAACCAGACAGGAGTTCCAGTGGAGAGATTGAGACCCCAACCCAGCCACATAAACTTTGACCTACAATTTGCCCTGCCTACAAGATACACTGGGGTAAAAGTAGCACAAATATTAGAAAGATGAGGGAATGGGGCCGGGGAGAGTGTAGGTGTGTATGGAGGAGTGGTAGAAGAGGAGGGAGAGAGGGAGGGAGGGAGGGAGGGAGGGAGGGAGGGAGGAAGGGAGGGAGGGTGGGAGGCTGGGAAAAATAATTAATTACAAACACTAAATGAGTGCAATAAATAGTAAATTCAAGAGTTACAAATTATAGGGAGTCATGCAAATAACGCTACAATTTTAAAGCATTTGAATTCCAATGGTTAAACAAAAACAAAACAAAACAAAAAACTCTCAGTGAGAAAGTGATATTTAATCATCACTTGCTTGGAGGTAGAAGTCAGGACATGTGACATTTATCAAGAACATACCAGATTCACTAATGCATTGGATAAATGCATTTTGCAAGTGGTTTGAAAGAACATATCCTTTTTGAGTTCCTGTGCTGGTCCCATAACTTTCTATCATACTATGACTGGCAAACTGAACAATGAAAGTGAAAAGAACAGTCATGTGCTTCCAAACACACTCCAGTGTTTACTGAGTCTACCAACCTTCATGTGCATTCCAATACTGAATCCCATTCTTCTCCCTTACACAGTGAATTCAAGAACATGACTTATATCAAACCAATGATGGAATTTTGAGGTAGCTCTAACTTCCTTTGCATTGCTATGATAGAAACTGTCATCACAAGATTTTAGGAAATAGGACACCAATGCAGAAACAAACTAAATTTACTGTTGTGTCCCAAATCCAGCTCCTTAGAGATCATAGTGGAAGAGAAAATATGAACAGTCATTAGAATCAAACATTTTGAAAAGCAAAAGCAAGAAAAATAAAATGCATGGCATAAGCAAACCCTTCTCCTGTGATCGTTCACCCACTGTGTTCCTTGTCCCTTTCCATTTGTGACTATGGCTTTACAGCACACTGGCTGTGTTCGACTAAGAAGTGTGATTTCTGCTGGAGCTTTAATCACCAATGCCTTTTATGCCTTGTTGTTAAACAGAAACCAACCTATGCAAATATTGTTGTCTCCACGTCTCCACAAGGTGGTTACCGATGACACCCCAACTCAGAAACTCCACCAAGCATTGCATCTTCATAAGAAAGCTATGAGGCTTGGGAGATTTAATCCACAAGCATGGCTCAGTCTCTGACTACAGTGAGCCTCTGACCTCTTCCGCACTACATGTATTGTGCAACTATTCTTGATCAGAATCACAAATGACTTCAGATAAGTTATTTACACAGCAGCTGCTAGACAAGTGCCTGAGATTGACCTGATTTATCCTTTTCCTTGTATATTACTTTAGAGTGATCCCAAACCCAGTTACCTGCATCCTAATATTTTGTGTGGTTTATAAAAGTATTGTTCTAGTTGTTATTGACAATCTCTTGTCTTTTTTAACCTGAGATCCACTGGTGGCTTGCAATAAATATCTGCATTCAGAATCCTTCCTCCTAAGGAAAATTAAGACTTCCTCTCTGAGCCAAGTTCTTTATGCCAGGATCTTCATTTCGACAGAATAAGTTACCCAGTGATAATCAAGCCAGTGCTGCTGTAAACTACTTTCTTGTTGGCTCATCCTATTTGTTTATTGGCTTCATTCAGATGTAGCACAACAGAATGTAAACTTAAGCCAAATCTCCAGTGCAGATAAATACAAGATATACAATGCATAAATATATGCATATATAAATATATACATATATATATATATATATATATATATATGAATGCATATTTTGTGGGCAAAAATAATCAATAAATATTAGTAATGACTAACTGAACACCCCTCATTTTGCATATTTTTTTCATCTTCTAACCCCTTGTTAAATGCAAATGGGCCCAAATCGCAGTCACTTTTGCAGCTTGTCTGATTTGATTTTAGTACTATAGGCATACTATTCTTATGTGTCCCCTTTGTCTATACTCGACTTTGATCATTCATTCAACGCATTGTAATTCTTATTAATGAGCTTTCAATTTCATCTTTATTCCAAGCTCCTGGTTTTATAATCTACTTTACATAACAGCTGCTACTATTTCACTAGCTTGCTATCTGGGAAATAGTAGGCATTCAATAAAGGGTCATTGATTGAATAATGTATTGCAACAAATAAAACACTGGATAATTCAATTACAGTAGGATTGCTCATTAATAAATCTGTGGTCTATTCTTCAGTACAGCCCTCAGCCTTCTGGTAGTAACCACACTGTTTGAGTTTTATTTGGCTGGGAGCTCAATTTTATCAAGACCTGCAGATGTTATAAAATGCAGTGTGATTTTTACCATGTGATGATATGAGAAAAAGGAAATAAAATGTCACCAGTTTCTACTTCATTACATTTGGAATTTGTGATCATTGAAAATGTCCTAGCCACAGGCAGTATTGTTAATAACATAGCAAACAAATGAGTCACTTACAGTCCAGAACAAAAAGAAAGCTAAAACCCCTTGAAAGAAGTGCGTTAATTGCAATATGCCAACCAATGTTGCTGATTAAAAACAAATTTGAATTGAGTACATCGAATTTGAAATAAATTTTCTTTAACAATTGAAAGAAAAAAAAACATGTATTTGTGCTCAAATGAGAGTTTTCATCTAATCACAACAGATATTTCTTTCATTTCTAGTGGTCCTTTGTGTAATCATAAGAATTATGAGCTGCATTTGACATTACAAATAGTGTAACACAAAGTCTCATTTTTGTAGATGTGAAAATTGAGGTCAATTGAGGTAATTTATTTGATAGAACTTATTAGTATCTAAAACTGGTTTGCCCATCTCAGAATGCCAACTAGTGCATGATACCTCTCTCTTCTTATTAAAACAAATTAGTTAAATCCTAACACAGTCACAGTATTTTGAAGAAGAAATTATAACTTTTAGCTTATATTTCATAAACTTTTAAAAAGAGAAATTAGATTAGCTGGCCAACTCTGAAATTATATCAGACTTTAAAAGTCAGTAATTTTATTCTTTGAAACCACTGGATATTTTCTAACTTCCTGTGTTATAGTTTTCTATGGCTTCTGTTGCTATGATAAACTAAGGGAAAGGATATGCTAAAGGAAAGAAAATTTGGGGGAACACCACAAGGGCTGGAGAGAGGCTGGGTAAGGGTGGACATGATCAAAATGCTTTGTATCCCTGTATACCATTCTCAAAGAAGGTTAAAGAATTATATAGGGGAAGTAATTGTGTACAGGGCTTCCAATTCCAGGTTAGAGTCCATGACTGCTGGAAGTCCAAACTTCAAAAGCTTGAGGTACTCAATCACTCCTGCAGAATCCGCAGTTCAGAGAGGATAAAAATGAGTTCATGTGAGCAAACTTGAATGCTTGCTTCTGCTCAGCTCTATTTCTCCATTTTTCTTCAGTTGAGGACTCCCTGGTTAGGGAACCATGGACCCCATCCATGGCTGGCTCTTCTCACATCAGCTAACTGAATTAAGACAGTCCACCACAAGTAAGGCAACAGGTCCACTCATGGGGACACCCATCACTGAGACTTCCCGGAAACGCATGTCAGACTGACTATCACTTCCTACTTTATAATTGTTTTCTTTCCTTTTAGTTAATTTTTTTAAGTTAGCCTAGGCTGACCACAAACACATGACAACCTCCTACCCTGGACTTTCATGCCTAGTTTTGTAATTTTCTTAAGCAGCATTCACTTCTTACCTGATTGGAAATATATTCTGACACTGGATGATATTATGTAACAGAAAACACCACAGTCAATCTGAAGGCTAATGGTGTCTCCACTTATACATAATTATCTAATTGTAAAATGAAAATGCAAATTTCATACTTATTTTTGAATAGATGTATTTCATTAATTAATGTGTTATAATTCCAAAAAACATTCATGGGATAGAAGCAAAAATTCAGTTTTCTTTCTATTGTTCACTTTAATTTAAGTGTGAGCTTCTGGATTCAAAATAACTATGAAAAATGAACTTTGTATTAATACAGATTTTTTTGTGAATTCTTGTCTTTAATTTCTTTACCTATCTGTTCTACTTAATGTTTGATGTAGCTATATATCACAAGTATACCTACCGCTGAACAGTCGATGAAAGTTTAATAGCAGCATTAAATCCTTGATTGTTTTGAGTTATTAAAAGCAACATTTGTAACATATACTATAAGGAGATATTTAAATTCTTGTCCACAGTTGTGAGTAGCTTCTAAGAAGAGAGAAAACAATAAGAGCAGCATGAAGACGAGGGCTTGGGAAGTGGTTTAGTGACTGAGAGAACTGACTGCTCTTCCAGAAGACCTGGTCTTGATTCCCAGCACCCATGGAGAAGCTCACTTTCTATAACTCCATTTACAAGCAGTCCAATGTCCTTTTTTTTTTTTTTGGCCCAGGCAGGCTTTGCACATATATGATGCACTGACATGCATGCAAGCTAAACATCCATCCATATAAAAGATGAAATAAAAAAAATAAATCTCAAAATAAATTGCAAATTTGAAAGTTAGGATGAGAGAAAAGGCTATACTCAAAATTACAGCAAAGGTGTTTAAGGTTTTAAAACTGTATTATATAAAATGTAAACTGATGTAAAGCTATGATGATTTATGTGCTACACCCCTGTACAGTTTGCACTACGGTAGGTTTATTTTTACTAGCATTATCATGGATGCATAAGTGATAACAAAGACTTGCATGTATGATGTTATTATGTAATAGGAAATTTATATCAATATAATGATTCTGTGTGATCGCATTACACAGGTGTCTTGTCCTTATCTGAAATGGCTTTGTGTGGTATGTGGCTGAAATATCTTTTCTCTTGACAGAAAAATCTTTCAAATCACTGCATTTTTTTTCACTCTTTTGAATTAAATCATTCCCTGATTATGAACTATAGCTTGGCACAAAAGTCATTTATTTTCAGGAAAAATAAAGTCAAATGCATCAAGTACTTATGAAATCCTGATATACAGACTGAAGCCTTCATGGTTAAATTACCTTTGAGATTTTTTTTAAAGCTTTTGTAGTCATGGCATTGATAAAAGTACATGCCAGAGCGAAGATTTCCTACGCTGTGGCTATAGAGATGATTAAAATGGCATCAAGGTCAAGTCTGTGGTTAGCAGAACGGGAGCAGGGGCAATCAAATTCCTCTTTTAATCTCCACACATCAGTGTGCTTCTGGAGCGGGAAGATCTGCTTTATTGAAGGGTCTCTAGACGTGAGGATAAGTTGTGTGCATGCTGCCTGCTGTTTGATGGAAATGCCATCCTACTGTCACTCCATAGAGAACAACAATATCGACACGTGCTTCCCTGCTCTGAGCACCTCCCTTTCTTTACTTGACTCCTAAATTAATACAAACAAGTACCCTTAATGGCCTTTGAAAGATTTTCACAGCTCCATTCTTTTGTGTTCCTTCTCTGTTATGTGATTCTTTCCTCTATTCTGCCTCTGGCTCCTTCCCATTTTTTTTTTCGACACAGGGTTTCTCTGTGTAGCTTTGCGCCTTTCCTGGAGCTCACTTGGTAGCCCAGGCTGGCCTCGAACTCACAGAGATCTGCCTGGCTCTGCCTCCCGAGTGCTGGGATTAAAGGCGTGCGCCACCACCGCCCAGCTTCCTTCCTGTTTTTAAATCATTAAAAAATATATATATATCACAACCCACATAAGTGACATATGCCACTTTCTCCATCAAAACACTTGTCATTCAGATGACACAAGACCTACATAAGTGGATCAGAACAAAAGACACGATTGAATTGTGTATAGTAGATTTAAGTTCATCTAATTGGCTAAGTTGTAGAGAGTGTGCATACTTTACCCTTCTCATACTTGAAAACTGCTCTCTGGAAATTTACTGATGCTGCAAAAGACAGGAAAAAAAATCATCTGAGTGTACAGTGGGAGTATCCAGGAGAACAGATCCAGGTTCTCATACTTATCTCCCTGAGATTCAAAGTCGAGAAAGCTGTAGGTGGAGTCTTCTGAAGAACAACATTGCCAATGAAATAAATAATTAGAATGTAGAAGATGTTGAGTTTGAGGATTGGTTCTTATGCCAAGTAGGATAGAGACAACAGTTAATTTAGAAGATAAAATTCATTTCATCCAAGTTACCTCTGGCTGACTGACAACCTGCGAGAAATACTGTGTTCACGCTGAAAGAGTTGAGAGATTAGAATAAACTGATTCTGAGGGTTGGGTTCCTCACACACTGAAGAACTACTTAACTGTGGGTGAAACTCTTCATCCACAAACTGTTCTCTGAAGCATACCCTAGAGAGACCCTTTGAGTCCTACTGAGAGCTAGATGGATGCATCATGAGAGTAACCATGTTTACTTTCTGGTTGTTGATTTATACATGTTCCTTATACTGCTCAGTACATAGGATGTTCCCAATAAATATAGAATAAAAGGAACTCACATCAACTGATAGCCCATACGTAATGGATAAAATACTACATTACTTCAAAATCTTCCTGTAATATATATCTAATGCTTAGTTTCGTAGTATATCTTAAACTATCATGTACATTAGAAGTAACAAGATCTTTAGAAAACATTCAAGTCTAATACCCATTATTGACCTGTGAGAATAATAAGAACAGGAAGTCTTACTGGAGCTCTTACATAGGTGGAGGGTTAGGCTAGTACAGACCCTAGGGGCCAGTCAGGAATGCAAGGGCTGGGATCTCTGTAGCCTCTCACAGAAGTTATTGAAAGAGAGTCACTGTTTAGGTAAGTTATATGAAAAAGTAAAATCTAAATGTGAAGTAATTATATGTAGTATAAAATTGAAAATATTCTGAATAAATATTTTTTCAATACTTGTTATATGAGATGACATTCATATGTATACACTTTTGATGATGATTTTTACTCACATTCCATAAATGATAATGTTGAAAATCATGAATAAATTATTTCTGAAGTTTACTTTTATAGATATCTTTAATTGTAAATAAATATATTTATTAATACATTAAGAATCCTCTGCTCATCTACTATGGGTGGAAAAGTTTTTAGACATTGTCCTAGACTTGTGTGAGTATAATCTGTGATTCCAACTCAACTCATCTTCTGGAATATTTCCCAATATGATATAGTTAACAAAAATATTTGAGGTTTGTAAGAAACTTAAAGTTACAGGGAAATATACATTAAAAATTTTTCACACTATTTAAGAAAGGGTGGGCAGGCGGTGGTGGTGCACACCTTTAATCCCAGCACTAGGGTGGCAGAGGCAGGCAGAGTCCAGGCCAGCCTGGACTACAAAGTAAGTTCCAGGAAAGGCGCAAAGATACACAGAGAAACCCTGTCTCGAAGAAAAAAAAAGAAAAAAAAATAGAAAAAAAAAAGAAAGGGTTACTACATCTTGGGAATGAATGGCAAATTATAACTGATATAGGTTTACAGACAAATATTAAAAATGTCGATCCATCAAAGAGTGGTGAACTATCAGCAAGTACCACCATAGAGCATTATGAAGAGAACAGAGGATTTCCAAACTAGTAGATTAAGTCTTTAAAAGAGAAGTCATGCTTTAGTTTGTCTAGTATTCACAGGAGTGAGAAAAGCCATCTTTTCTGAAAAAAAAAAAAAAAAAGTCTACTTCAGGTAGAAGAATCCATGTGTCAAAAAGATTAGTGACTTGAGAGAATCCAAAATAAGTGTGAACCTGTAAAGATATCAGCCTTATTAAATTGTGGCTGAGCATCCTATGAAGAAATGATGTTAATTTTGTTCTAAACAGGTCAGGCTGTCTTGCGAGTCTTATTAGGAAATATTTCTTTGTTGTCTGAGTAAGAAAATATTGTCAATGTTTTTATCCACATTAACCTAGTAAGCAACAAAAACATAGATTACTAACTCCATATGGGATTCCCTCTGAGCTGTAGGACTTCAAAATTAAGTTAGAGCATGACTAGTACAGATACAAAGTTATCCAAGGCAAGTAGAACTCAGGAGTCCTAAAGGTTAGGGCTATCAGGCCTAACAAGTTAATGGAAGGTTGAACCATTCCAACAGTATGGATGGTTTGTGGTGTGGTGTATTTTATCATTATCTGTTTTTGAGACTCCAATGCCATGGTTGGGTCAGATATAAGGACAACATATTTATTTCCTTTTTTTTTCTTAAAACTCTGAGGGTTCAGGTTTGGTGAGACAAATATAAATATCCCAATGGCCTTTTTGTTGACAGAGTCCTAATACTGGTTCCAGGCATCACATAGTGAAAGTAGGAACTATGTGTGTGTCTCTTCTGCCTATTATCTCATGATTTCACCATAATTCCATTATTGAGGCTCCACATTATTAACCATATCTAATTCTAAATATCCCTCAATGGCCCCACTTCTAAATATTATGGTCATTTTAAGCTCTTATTGTCAATACTTCACAATTTGAACATTTCAGAAAATGAAGTCATGGGGATCAACACTCAAAGGGTACCTATTTCCTAGAAATTGTCAATAAAGTTTGTTTGATAAGCCGGCTGGTGGTGGCACACGCCTTTAATCCCAGCCCTCGGGAGGCAGAGCCAGGCGGATCTCTGTGAGTTCGAGGCCAGCCTGGGCTACCAAGTGAGTTCCAGGAAAGGTGCAAAGCTACACAAAGAAATCCTGTCTTGAAAAACCAAAAAAAAAAAAGTTTGTTTGATAAAAAAATTTAGTATCAAAGGAGCATAAAGACTAAAAATGTAGAATGAGTTATAGACAGAGACTGAAAATGTAGTTCATTTTTATTTATTTAATTTTTTTTTGGTTTTTTTTTTTGTTTTTGGAGACAGGGTTTCTCTGTGTAGCTTTGCACCTTTCCTGGAACTCACTTGGTAGCCCAGGCTGGCCTCGAACTCACAGAGATCCGCCTGCCTCTGCCTCCCGAGTGCTGGGTAGTTCATTTTTAAATTATAAATTTATTAGATTCTTAGACATGATATGTGGAATATGGAGGGGTATTTCAGCAAAGAAAAAAATGGTCTAAAGATTATTTCACTAGCAAATATTTGAAGGACTAAAATTTTTTAAATTCCCCTAAGCATGGAAAAAATATCTGGTAATGGGAGAACTGATGGATAAGTGTAGGACTGTGATGAGGAAGCCAGGGTTGTGAAATGTACAGTATCAGAGACTTCCTTGCCACGGCCGCATTCATATTACCAACAAAGTCCTTCCATAACGTGGATGGAGGGAGTTACTGTTGTAAAATACGAGGCATCTATGTTAGGGATGCTTCATTGTTTTGTTGGGATGTCAATGAGACAAGAAGACATCATTTTTGAGCCAAATACATGAAACTCCAGATTTGCAGGAAGAGGAGAAAAGGAATGAATACTAAGTATTGGGATCTATTAAATCAGGCTTTCCACAGAAGATGATAGGTTGGTTTACATATTGAGTCTTCTTGCAGATAACTTAATCATCTGGACATGAGTAGTAAAATTGGGAAACATGTTGGTGGCAAATTTAATTTCTCATAATGTAATGAAGTTGCTACAGGAATTTGGCACTCCCTAGATGATAGATATGCACACTATTTCAATACAGTTTTGCAACAGCTGCAGTAGAACTTCATTATTTTTGAATTGATTTTGCCATAATACCTCAAATCATTACTTTCCCCTTATCTTGTTGTCTGCTTGGAGATTATTTTCTATGCCTATTAGCATGTTCAGAATTGAAAAGGATAGAAAGATGTGGAAATCAGAAGCAATAAATGTATCCCTTCAGATCTCATTAATTTTTTGATGAGAAATAAAGATAAAAAATTAGTTAATTCTCAAGGAAATGTCTCAGCAGTTAACGGGCTTGCCTACCAGGCAAGAGGATCAAAGTTTTGAACCCTAGAATTCCTGAAAATTCAAGGTGGGCGTGGCAGTCTGTCTGTAATTCTATCTCTTGAATATATGGACAAAGACTCTTGAGCACAAGCTAGCTAGGGACACTAGCTAAATTGGTAAGCTATGGGTTTGATTGAGAGACCCTGAAGCAAAAGATAAAGTGTATGAGCTATAGATAGTTAAAAATTCTTGAGCATCCCCATTGACATGAACACTTATGAATACACATCCACGTACACATGAGTTCGTGTATATACAGTATATACACATCACACAGACACAGGTACACACAGACACATGAAAGAAAAATCAGGAAACTCTGTTGTCTAAATGTTGGAAATTATTTTCATATTGAAATAGAATTATAAAATATTTCAAATAAGGATATAGAAAGCTTTTTATTTCTAAGACAGAGTTTCTCTGTCTGTCACTGTCTGTTCTGGAACTCAATCTATAGACCAGGCTAGCCCTGAATTTACAGATATCCATCTACCTTTGCCTCCTGAGTATTGGGATTAAAAGCTAAGATGTGAGAGTTTTACCTGCATGTATGTAAGTGTGACACATCAATGCAGTGCCCACAGGTGACAGGCAGAGGGTATCAGATGCTTGGAACTGGAGGTACAGACAGTTATGAACTGCCATGTGGGTACTGGGAACAGAACTTAAGTCCTCTGCAAGAGGAACTAACTTTCTTAACAGCTGAGCCATCTCTCCTCTAGGAAACATTTTATTACCATTAACAATAACATTTAAAATAACAATATGACATATTGCCAAGTAAATGGCTTTGTTATCTAATATATGCATTTAAATGAACATAATATTGGCTTATAAACTGTAATTTACTGCCTTCGTTGTGGTGATTTCTTTATTCCAAAATAGATTAAAAGCATTTTCTTTGAATATCTATTTCCTGCTTTTTAATCCTTCATCTTAATAAAACTCATTTTCCTACTCTATGAGCTCAAGGCCATCCAAGGTTACATAGCTTTCTGTTCAAGAAGGGCTGTGCAGTGAGACCTTGTCTCAAAGGAAAGTGAAGGAAGGAAGGAAGGAAGGAAGGAAGGAAGGAAGGAAGGAAGGAAGGAAGGAAGGAAGGAAGGAAGGAAGGAAGGAAGGAAGAACAACTCTATATTATGTTAAATTACCTCAGCACAAAATCAGAACCCTGAGAAAGCCAAAGTGTAAATGAAAAACTTTTAGTTAATATATAATAAACAATTTCCACCATCAAATAAACCATAGAAAACTGAAAGTCAAATGTCACAATCAATGAATTTAAGGATAAAAAATGTAAACATACTTTATATTTAAGTAGAACACAAAGGAGAAAAAGAAATGCAAATTATTTTTAGGACTTCTTGTATTTTTGACTTCCCACCTTTTCCTTGATGCATTTTTAACTGAATATCCACAACATTGCACAACAAAAAATAACTTGGGGATATTTGCTGTCTATCTTCTTTCTTTATCTCTTATTTTCTTCTTTGGCTTGAGTTCTTTCTGTACAGCTCTGCACTTTGCTTGCCTGGACTAAGATTCTGTGGACCTTGCAATCATTTTCCTCTTCTGTTTCTTAAATCTGGCACTGTAGGCATGTGCTCTCAGCCTAGATGAAAAATACTTTTATAAACCAGGTTTGATTAACATGGGTGAGTGAATTTTCAGTCTTCTTTCAGAAAAATTCTCAAACAAATTGACACTGGAAAGCTATTATCTTTCAATTCAAGACTGAACAAAAATTTACACATGTTGAAAAATCAAAAGTTCCTTTTATTTGTGCGTTTCATATGATATGTGTTTATGCTAGCTCATGTTTGCTGTCCCATGTGGTTGTATATCTGTGGTACAGCTTTGGAAAAAAAAGTTGCAATTGATCCTATTCACTATATTGAACTTGACATGAAGAGAAGACTGGCTTTGAACTTGTAGAGATCCACCTTCTCCTGGCTCTTGAATGCTCAGACTAAAAAATAAATTCTACCCATCAAGATATTCATTGTTTTTGCAGATTACCCCTGCATAATTCTCTTATTCTTTCTATGGAAATCTGACATGATGATTGCCTGCGGAAGCATCAGTGCGATTGTTTTAATGATCTTAAAAGCACACAAAGAATAGGCTGATAATTTATTATTATCTGAGATCCGCATTTGCCTGGAGCTTGTATGATGTTGCTTAATCTTAATGCAACTTTTTAAAGAAGCATTTTTCTACTCTTCAATTATAAGGTTTTTTTAATTGGGTTTTAAAATTTTAAAGGTCTTTAATAATAAATTGCCCACAGCATGTCTATTGCCAACCACAGATGCTATCTCACTCAGTGCTGTTTTTGAAGTACTTTATAATTAATTACAAAATTAACTAATTTTCAGAAACAGTTTTGTTTTCATATCTGATTCATTATTTCAGATTCTGAATCTATGCACAGCCCATGAAAACACTGTGTGAAGGCACAGGGAAAAAAGTCATAGACCATAATAAACACAAGGCTAGACATACCAGTGAAATAATTATAACAGCCAAGTGTTTGCTCAGACAGGAATCTTCTCCTCTGTCTTAATTTTGATGCCATTTTAAAAGTTTTGACTTCGAGTTATTTTCTCCCATTCAATAATAGTGTAAACTAAAATTTAAATTGTACATTCATGTTTAGAAAATAAGAATTTCTAAGGCTGGGGAAGAGGAAGAGGTTAGAAGCTGAGGAGTAAAAAGAGAGTAGGGAAAAATATTGTGGTGATATCAATATACCCACAGCAGAATATTAGCATTCTGGAACAAAATGAACAAAACACCAAGGGCCTGGCCCTGGTTGATGGTGATGTAGTGTCCTCTGGTTCTCATTTGCATGCACATTTGGCAGAGCTAACTTTTCTTGAATGAAAACAAGCCAGCTAAGAAAATATATGTATCTAAAATGCATTAGTAATGCCACCATAGAGTGAAATGGAGATGGAGACATAGATATATGATAGATGGATCAGTAGATGGATAGATAGGTAGATAGATAGACACATCGATAGATAGATAGATAGATAGATAGATAGATAGATAGATAGATAGATAGACAGATAGATGATACATAGACAGATAGATAGATGCTATATATGCTTGATAGATAAATAGATAATAGATGATAGATAGATAAATATAGATACCTAGGTAGATGATAGGTAGAGAAATAGATGGTAGATAAATGACAGAGACAAACAGATAAATGATAAATAGAAGAGAGAGATAAAGAGGTGGTAGAGGAGATAGATAGACAGATAGATAGATAGATTGATTGATAGATAGATAGATAGATAGATAGATAGATAGATAGATAGATGATAGATAGATAGATAGATAGGCTATTAGTTAGCCTCCATATAAAACATTTTAACCTTAATTAAATTGAATCTTTCATTACATTTTCATACCTCAGTTGAAAGGGGTTCACATTGATATTGAATTATAGACAAAGGCTCAAATTTTAAAGATTGTCTACATGATCTATGAAGTAATGTTTACTAGAGCACACATTTTAGAGAATTCAAAGGAATAAAATTTACTTTTCTTTCAATGGCCACAATTTTACTGTATCTTGGGTGGTTAATTTTATACACACAATAGAGTCAACATTCACATTAGAAACTCTAAGAATGAGATCATAAATAAAGTCTCTGGAACATATTAATCATTTAATCTAATGTCCAACATGTAATAAATATTCATATGTTTATTGGTTGGTTATGTGTTTGTTAATCTATTCACATAATCATGACAATATCTACAAAGCACACCTCATTATGTACACATACACACAAATGCAAGTGTAAGAAACATGATTCTGCTAAATTTATAATCCTAGAAAACACAGTACAATTATATGAAAATTTTAAATCTGAAGTGGAAAAAAGTATTTTAGTAGCCTTTCCTTCCTATGTTACCTTTAACCATTTATTTAACCTTTCCCATAAGCTCAGATTCAATTACAAACTTAGGCACAAGTGTGAAGTTGAAATTTGGGATCACACTGCATCAATTTTCTCATCTTCTCAGTAGCTAAGACTATGTACATGCCCACTTGGAAATTTTCATTTGGGGTCAAGAGTATAATGCTGATTCTGACTAAAGGACTTCTTTTATTCTCAGCAGACCCCAAAACATTTTTCCTGAATTAAATACACTTTCCCCCCATGACAGAAGATTTCCATTGTCTGTAGTGACAAGAAAAGAAAGAATGGGAAGAGAAAAATTAGTTAGGGATGTCCAGATGTAGTGACTACCTACACAGGATGAAGCAGTCAGACTATGTGATGTTGTCTGGGCAAAGAAGATGAGCCCTGCAGAGGAATAACATTTAAATTTAGTAACATGGTAAGTGTTGGTGATTCTACATAATGAGATTGAAGATATCGGTTCTTTGGTCAAAATTAAAACTAAGTGCAAATGAATTTCATGTCTAAGAAACTTTCTAACATTTGGATACATGAAAGGAATGAAGAAAAAAGACAATAGCTTATGGGGGAACAAAAGACTAAGAAACTATTTTTGAGCAGAAGAAATAACAGTGGTAGGAAAGATATAGTAGAGAATAAGTCCCATAATCAGATAGAAAGAACAGAGAATTGCTTATTGATTCTCTTGAAAGAGTGACAAAACATGTACTTTGAAACCTGTTGATTGAATGGAAGCCGGATTGACTAATCAGTGAATCAATGATTCCTGAAAAGCTTGCATTTTAACACAGTTCTTGTGTGAGAGAAAAATATATATGCCTAAACAAATGGAAATGTTAGTACATTTATAGAATCTTTAAAAACAACAAACTAACAGACTATGTTATGCATGTTTAATTATAAATATGTAGTGAGCAGCAAGTGTAAAATGGCTGACACTTCTGGCATTATAAACGTGAAAGATAATTCTGCAAGTATTTGCTATCTCTATGGTGTGAAAATGTAGTGGAAAATAATGTTTATGTGTAATCAACTAGTAAATGGCTTATGTTGCTGGGTATTTATAATTTTTTAAATTATTTTGATATATATTATAATTGAACTGTTGTTATCATGTTTAATTCTGGGGCCAATTATTTCTTTTTTGACTAGAAGTTTAAGTATCCAAAGAGTGGGAATTGTTATGACACTCTTTGAAAAACAAATCACATCTCCTTAGGCAACGTAACTTATATCATTATTTCAAACCTAAGTGTTCTGATAATTTTTGTCTTTTGTCTAGTCAGTGGTCTTCCTGGGAATTAAAATCATTCACTTCAGGACTATATCACAATGAATGTTCTTTTATTCATCCGATGCAGTAGTCTTCCAGTGATGCTAAGCCTTCCCTAATTGTTTTTGCTTTTTGCCTTTTCACTTTCCTAGAACATTCGACATGTTTATCATCTTAGTGTCACTGATAGGTTAGAGTCTGTTCAGGATCTCTTGCTACCAACTGTATGGACATCAGCATTGCTACATTTTCTGTAAGCTGAAGGAAATGACAACACATAACTTAGAGTTCTCTTGTGGAGTTTAAATAAAAACAGCGAGGTAACAGACATGTATGGCATATGGCTAGAATTCACCAAACCTGACTCCTGTGTACTCAGGGTCTGATATCTGTGACACACTGCATCCTGGAAGATGATAACAACCTGGGATTTCTCCAGTCCACAGATGAAGAAACAGTCTTGTATTCTTATCAATATAGCAAATATTATAACAGGGTGATGCAAATCTCTGACTGATAATTGAATTTATTCAAGGATATAGTATATTTAAATATGGATTATTCAGTCTGCTATTCTGTGCTCCAGGGTTATTTATAAATACCTTCCTAATATTTTCACTTTAACATCTTGACAAAATACCACATTAATGCATAGGTGTATCTATGTAGATAGATTAGATATATGTAGATATAGCAAGGCAAAGATATAAATAAAGAAATATAGAAAATGATATAGTGTAGCTGGAGAGTTTCTCTCCGGGTCCCACCAAGCCCTTGCAGTCCCACAGCCCACTTATAAAATAATCACTCAGACGCTTATATTACCTATAAACTATGACCATGGCAGGCTTCATGCTATCTAGTTCTTATATCCTAAGTTAACCCATTTCGATAAATCTATACCTTGTCATGTGGCTCGTGGCTTACCAGTATCTTAACATCTGCTTCTCCTGGTGGCAGTGGCTGACATCATCTCCTAACTCAGCCTTCCACTTCCCAGAATTCTCCTCTCTCCTTGTCTCGCCTATGCTTCCTGCCTGGCTACTAGCCAATCAGCACTTTATTTATCAATCAATCATCCACAGCAATATAGAAGTATAAATATATAGCTAGGTATGAACATAAACTCCACTTTGTACTTATAATACCCAAATTTATTATTCATCAAAAAATAAAATAAATCTTATTTCATATGTCTATATTTACATTGGTATCATCATTGCCCCAGTTATGGGTAATATAATATAAGAAAACTCAGAGAAATTGTCACTTCCTATTGATTCTCACAAAACTTCAAGTGTTTCAAATAATAATTCTTTTTAAAAGGTAGAATAGTATATTCAGAAAGAGAAGTGCAGTACATCTCTTACTTTCTCTCTCTGTTTATATGCGTGTTAGAGAGAGAGAGAGAGAGAGAGAGAGAGAGAGAGAGAGAGAGAGAGAGAGAGAAACAAAAGTATTGTCTTTGAGTGTTAAGATGCTGTTAATTGGTAAATAAATATTTTTTGATGAGCTCCAATCAAGTCTAAGGCAATTGCCTTTCAAAAGAGCAACTGCCTTTCAGTAAAATCCCCAAAGGAAGAAATAAAATATTCTCACATAAATTAGATCTATGGAGTTGAAATTGTAAGTATTTAGTAAAATATCATAGGAATGTATTAAAATTCACACACTGTGGAAAGGTTTTCTACACTTCATCTTTTGATTAATTCTTAAAATACTTTTGGAAAAAAAGGGCATTTTTTTTAGGTAGAGGATTGGAGCTGGCAACAATCATACTGTCTGTGGCAACCAGATACAAAAGGACAAATATTGATTTTTTTTTCCTGTGTGTGGATACTAGACTATAAACTTTAGATATGTATTCTACAATTAGGATAACTATAGAGGTAAGGCAGCTAGTAAGTGAGGGAGGGAGGTGGGCATGATCGAATCCGAGGAAGGGGAAATAGACTATAATGCTATGGAGAAACAAAAGGGAAAGCTGAAATAGAAGATTGACTAGGAAGGGGAATGGGAGGGCAGAATGAAGGAGGGAGTATGATGAGGGGCAAATAACAATGAAGGTCTTTCTAAAAGCCCTATGGAAACCTACTGCTATAGAAACCTCTTAAAATATGTACATATCTGAAATGAAACTAAATGGAGTTACCAAATAATAGAGGAGACAACACCATCACTAGACATCTTATGCCACTCAGGAAAACAACCAGTGACAGAAATTTATGACATATTGTTAAGTCATTACCCAAGGGGTCCCAGGGTATTTTCAAAGCTATTGGTTACCCTCCACAACCTTGCGGTTAAGCCTTGTTTCTGGAGATGCAATTTACTTAAGTCCTTGAACATGGAGAAGTTAAGCTGGTGCCTAATTAGAAGGTTCACCTGTCCTAAAACACTCATGGGACTAGAAGGTACTTTTAAGAAAAGTAATTATCTGTATCATCCAGGTACCAACCCTATGACCTACAACAGTGACCTGCCTGTAAGATATACTAGTGTGCTAGTGGCATAAATATTATGGAAATAACTAATAATTTATTATTATTACTATTGTCATCATTATCTTTGATTTTTATTAATTAAAATTTTCATTTATTTTACATACTGACCAGTTACCCCTCCCTCCTCTACTCTCATCCCCTCCCCCCGACATCCCATCAACCTGTTCTTTTCCAATCTTCCTCCATCTCCGTTCAGAAAGGGACAGGCCTCCCATAAGCTCCAACAAAACATAGCACATAAAGTTGAGGCCCGACAAAGCTCCTCCCCCTGCATCAAAGCTGGGTGAGGCAACTCAGCATGGGGAATAGGTTCCAACCCCATGAAAGGAAACCTATTCCTAATATTGCTGGAGTGGCCAGAACCTGAGTGTAGTTATGTCAACTGCCTTACAGGGAAACCTGTTAAAGGTGCATAGCAATGATATTAAGCCTGATGGCATATTGCTGTACTATACTTATAGGTCAGTGCATCATTCAGCCCTCATCAGAGAGGTGTATTTTTGCAGTATATGGGAACTAATACAGAGATCCACAACTGGACCATGTATAGAGTGAGAGACTTCAAGCACTCATTCCTAACCATGGTATCTTAGTTAAATCCCTCCCTTCAAGGCTCAGGATCTATGCTGAAGAGGAGGTAGAAAGATCATAGGATCCAGGGTGTTGATGGCTCTTGGAAATAGCTTCTTTCTTCTAAATACAGAAGCATGAGGAGCTCACAGACAATATTACAGCATGCACAAGACTTCCTGAAGTTCAAGTCAAGACAAATTCAAGCACCCAGAAAATGAAGTGGACAGAAAGTCCCAAAACAGACCAAGGCGCTGTCTGTATCTGATACTTGTTTGGAAAGGGAAAATCAGTTCTCTTTAATGGAGTGTCACCATATCAACCATATTTCAGCTCAGGCCCTATGGCCAGGGGTAATTTATTGGGCAATACCAAATAGACTTCATGTCTATTTTTTTTGCATTTTATTTCATTTTGGCAGTTTTTGCAGCTTTAAAAGTTTTTGGATTTGTTTAGAGAGAAAGAACATGAAGTTGGGTAGTTAGGGAGGCAGGAAGTGTCTGGTGTAAGGGAAAGAATATGATCAAAATATCTTGAATAAAGCATTTTTTAAGTAAAGAGAACACATTTATGAACTACTATTAGTGCCACTTTTTCACATTAGAAAACCAAACTTAGCCAAATCGCAGTTTACTATGTATCAGTTAAACTAGTTTTCGATAAATAAATTAACTGATATAGTGTGGTAAGAAAACAAGAATTTCTTCAATGAAACATAAATAAAGAATAATTTTATTTTTTAAACAATACACACACACACACACACACACACACACACACACACACATGCATATATTAGAAATTACAATGTCAGATCCTTGACAGAAATAATTTCTGAAGGAAAGGTTTTAAATTTCGACTTTAGAATTATGATACATGATGTAATGCAGCTGATCATAAAAAGAGGAAGCAGGGAAGTGGATAAATTTTAATTACATCTCTCTCTACCAAATGAAACCTGAGACTACATAGGCCATGGATCTAGGGGAAAACCAAATTCTACTCTGTCACTAAAGGAACATAGCAATAAAATGACTTCTCCTGACAGTATGCTCTCCTCATAAATGTCTTACTCTGCCACCATCAAGGAAGCTTCCACCCATTGTATAAGGAAATGAATGGAGAGATCCACAGCTGGGCACACTGCACAGTGAGAGACCTTGAAACAATGAGTCCAAGATGGGATGTCTCCATCAAATACTTCACCTCAGGGCTCAGGGAACTCTGCAGAAGAAGGAGGAGGAGGAGGAGGAGGAGGAGGAGGAGGAGGAGGAGGAGGAGGAGGAGAAGGAGAAGGAGAAGGAGAAGGAGAAGGAGAAGGAGAAGGAGAAGGAGAAGGAGAAGGAGAAGGAGAAGAAGAAAGATTTTAAGAGCAAAGGGAGGATGGAAAACGCTAAGGAAACAGGAAACAAGGCCATCTAGACACAACAGCCCTGGTGATCATATGAACTCACAATGACTGTAGCAGCATGCACAGTGCCTGCACTGGTCTAAGCCAGATGGTGTTCAAGCACTGAAAGGAGAAGAGGACTCAAAACCCTGTCCTTAGCCCGGCAGCTGTCTCCCACTGAAAACTGATCAAAAAAAGGAAAACTGGGTAAATAAACCACACTCAAGGGCAGGTTCCAGGTCAAGTGGGACAAGGACAACACAGAAGGAACTCAATGGTGTGTTTTTGTTCTTGTCTGTTTGTTATCTCATAATGCCATGCCTTGGAATTTTTCTTTTCCTACAGGTCTTTGGTTTATATGTATGGTTTCCAATGTAATGTCTTTGTGGAATTTCTCTGCATGTGAGTGTCTGTGTCTCTTCCTCTATATTTCCTTCCTGTACTTTCTCTTTAACTCTATTTTCTTGCTTGTTTGATTGTTTTGTCTTATTTAGGTTTTCTGATTTGTTTTTATTTTTTCCTTATAATTTTTTTCTTTTTTTTCTCTTTAGATACCTCTTTGTTTTCCAATGAGAGAGAGCTCAAGAAAGGTATATATTTGGGTGGGTAGGGTATGGGAAGCTCTGGAAGGAGTTTGGAGAGGAGAAACTATAATCAGAATGTATTACATGAAAAACGTTTTAAATTTAAAACCACTTTATCTTATTTTTGTGTGTCATGCATAAAGTTTTAATAAATACTATATATATATATATATATATCACCTTATACTTTTACTAATATATTTAATTTTAAATGCACATGAATTATTCTCAAGCACTAAATAGGAATATTAATATAAATAGACTTGGTTAGTATTGTCTCTACAAATCATTTTACATAATTAATATGCATGAATATAAAATATTTTTATGTTAAATTATTTGAGTTGGAATTTCTTGGCAATGTATCAACATGATTTAATGATTTTCTTAGTAACCATATTGCTTGTTTATGCACATATGTATTTCATCATTAAAATTTATAATTTGTTTTTTTACAAATGTACAAGCAACAAATACAACAAAAAGTATAGGAAAGATTTTAGGAGTCAAAGGACCAGGACCTCTGGTGTGACATAAGGTCTTCTAAATATAATATAGAAGTTATAGTCATAAAGTCTCAACAATATGGTTACCTAAACTAGATCTGAAAAATGACACTATTGGTATTTCGTTATTAATGGGTGAATTTTCACATTGTCCCAGCCCTACATGAAGAGCTACAGACAACCAATGTCTATTGTGCTGATTGTGTTGTTGTTGTTGTTGTTGAAATTGACACCAGCTATGGGAAAAGGGAACATCAACTGATACAATGAAACCAATCAGACTGGCCTGTAATCATTTTTTTTTCCACATTGTGAGGTGGGGCATTTTCTTGATTAATGATTCTTGTAGGAGAGCACTGTCCACTGCTGGTTGTCCCACCTCTAGCCATGTGGTCCCAATTTATAACAAAACTAAGCAGAGTGAACCATAGACAGCAAAGCCAATAAGCAGAATACCCTCACGGTCTCTGCATTAGTTCCTGTCTCATGGTTCCTGCCTAAATGGCCCTTACTGGTTTGTAACTTTCAAGCCAAATAAACACACTCCCATCAAACTCAGTTTTTGTCAAGGTGTTTATCACAGCAATAGAAAGATAACTTAGATAGCCTTCAAAATCATGAGAATCAATCTTCTCCAATCCCAAGTACTCAGCCGTAAAAGCAAGTACTAAGTCAGCAATATTAAATTAACTTGCCAAGAAGTAAATGTATGAAAAAAAAAAAGGTCATGAATTTGAAAGGGATGGATGTAGACAGAGTTAGAGGCAGAGGAAGGGAGTAAAGAATGTAAATACGGTATTAAATAAAGAAATGTATATTTATTTAAAGCAACATATGGACTACTAGCATAAGTAACTTATAGTTTGTGAAAGATTTTACTACCTCTACTTTAAAATTCCTAGTATCTTTGAGAATTTTTACTGAAGTAGCATTTTGAGTTATGTGTTCTGGCATACCATGTGATGTACTTTTACTAGCATATTTTAAAGTATTTGTAGAAGTTTTATACTGCAGTAATTTTCTTGCATAATCTTCTCTGATTATCCTGTTAGTATCAGTTGGACTACATTTCTTAAAACCCACCACAGTTTCATTTATACACTTGTAACTATTTATTTCATTGAAATTATTGGAAATACTTCAAAGCATATTCAGGGATTAAAAATGAAATTATTTTCATATTAATATTACTAGGACCAAAGTAAAAAATATTAAAAGACTGAAAGAGAAGAAAAGTCCTGAAAGGTATAGAAAGAAACTCTGTCATGGTTTTCTCACTCCATTTTTACTATTTTCTAGCTCCTCTTGGAGGGGAATGAGTCTTGAATACTACACTATCCATTGCTAACCTTGTGTGAATCTTAAATACTACGTTATCCATTTCTAACCTTAATAATGGCATGTTCAGTGTGACGACAGCTGCTCTAATTATCTGCTCATGCCAAATTCTCCTGGAGGTGTTAATTTTTATTTGAATCTTCTGATTTCCCCAGGTTAGCAAAGTTGGAAACAAATGACAGACAATGGGAAACACATATGTTATATTTACATATTAATCATTTCCATGTAATATTTCATTATTACATGACTTTTTTTGATATCATGTATAGGTGGCTAGGCCAGATCAATCAGCACAAAGTCAGAATGCCAGAGAAGAATCAAGAGGATTTAATTCCATCACTCTACTAGATTTTCCTAAGACTGCTAACAATCATAGGTACACAGAAAGTTTGTATGAAGAAAGTATCACACTACTAAAATATGCTTCTTGAAAAATAAAATAGGGTAACACATTTTTGTCCAAATTTCATAATTTTATTTTTCATAAATTCAAATATTTAGTTGCCATTAACAATATAGACTACAATATACTAAGAAATAAATATATATGTGTATGTATTATATACATGAATACAAAAATATACATTCTTGTCAACAGAGGCTAATTTACAATAATACAGAAAAAACAAATTTTCAGTTAATTTTATATATAGTCTCATTTCAGGATGTTTTCTGTTTTAATACATATTTTGTTATTTTTCTGAGAATTTCATATGTGGCACTTTGATCATCTTTATCCCTCTTCCCAACTTCTCCTCCACTTATCCCCCATTCTATACTCACCCAACGTTGTGTCCTCATATTAAATAAACTCATCTAGTCCAATTAGTGCTGGCTCTATGTTTTTGGATATATGACCATCTTCTGTAGCTTTCTCCATACTGTAGGGACCATACCCTTAAATTTCATTGCTGCTCTGTTCACAGTAGCTAGGGAGTGAATGCAGGCTAGATGTCTATCAACATGGAAATGTATAATGAAAATAAGTTTTATTTAGACAGTGAAGTAATCCTCAGACGTTAAGAACAAGGAAGTTTTAGAATTTCCAGATAAGTGGCTGGAACTTGGAACATCATCATGAATGAGCTAACCCAGACCCAGAAATACGAGCGCCACATGTTTCGTCTCATTTGAGGATATTAGCTTTGAACATTAGAGCCACATACTTCATTTGGAATACTCACAGAGGTTAGGGAATGAGGAAGAGCCATGCGAGTGGGCTTTCAAGGGAGGTAACAGAAAGGAGAAAGGAAAAGGGGGAAATGTGTTTGGAATTGCTATGGTTGAACATCATTAAAATGTATCTCCACCAATGACATTCAATGTTGGAGAGGATGTGGAGCAAAGGGAACACTCCTCCACTGTTGGTGGGAATGCAAGCTTGTACAACCACTGTGGAAATCAGTATGGTGGTTTCTCAGAAAATTAGGAATCGAACTACCTCAAGACCCAGCCATACCACTCTTGGGCACATACCCAAGGAATGCTGATTCATACCCTAAAGATACATGCTCAATTATGTTCATAGCAGCACTATTTGTGATAGCCAGAACCTGGAAACAACCTAGATGCCCGTCAATTGAAGAATGGATGAAGAAAATGTGGTACATATACACAATGGAGTACTACTCAGCAGAGAAAAAACAATGAAAGCATGAAATTTGCAGGCAAATGGATAGAACTAGAAAATATCATCCTGAGTGAGGTAACCCAAACCCAGAAAGACAAACATGGTATGTACTCACTCATAAGTGAATTCTAGATATAAAATAAAGAACAATCAGACTACAACCCACAGAACCATGAGGGCTATATTTATAGATAGCATGGAGGTCCCTAGGACAACTGTGGCTTATAATAAATTTCGGTTTTACTCAATTACTGAGCAAGCCTCAATGAAATATCTCACTATTAAGATAAGAATACATACTGTATCAAGCTTATAATAGAAAAGGTAATTAATTAATTAATTTTAAACAATTAAAAATAAATAAAAATAAAAGAAAATTTGAAATATTAAACAAATAAACATTTTACTAAAGTAAAAATTGGGAGAACTAGGGACTCATCATTCCTTTCCACATTCTATTCTTTCCCTTGTTTTATATATTTTAAATTTTTTATCAGTGGATTCTGTTGGAGTTTGTCAGTGGATTCTGCTGGTGTATCCAATGCAAATAAGCACTGGAGGGCTCCTGTTGCAAATCACCCTCTGGAGCGATGGAATGATCTTTCTACTAGCACGTGGAGGAGATCCGATCTAGTGTTGGTGTGGCCCTGGGGTTCTGTTTATGCCTTTCCTCAGGACAGTGAGGTTCCTCTTTGGATTCCTGAGCACTGAACGTGCCCACCTGTGACTGCTGCTGAAGCCCAACATGACAGAGACCTAATGGGTCTTCATGAAAAAAATCTACCCTTCTGATGCCAATGGAGATTGAGAGCCCTATATGGCCAGCTTTGGCAAGAATTAATGTAAGCCTAGGAACTGTAGCCATAAGATTGGATTCTCCAGAAGAGCTGCCAGCTAAAGTTGTGCTGGGATCAAGAAAAATGGGCCTTGGCCGTTCATGTTACTGGAGTTGTATCCATGCCAGTAGATGTCCACACACTGCAGAAGAGAATTTGACATTGCTGCTGCTGCTGTTGCTGTTATAGCAATGGCAGCCACCACTGCTACTATTTCTGGGATTACCATTTCATAATTGCTTACTACAGCTAGCATAGTAGAGACCCTGGCAACAAAAGTAGCTACCACAGTTAGTTAATCTTCCATTCTATAGTGCATGATAAATTTAATTCAGTAGTTATATACATCTCAATTCACTTTGAAAATTATAAATTTATAAACTCAAGGTCCAGTTGCTTTTGGGATACTATCTTACAAGGACTCCAACATACAGTATGGCTTGTTAAGGAAGGGAACGGCTCAGTTGCCTTTAGCTGACTGGCTATGGGTGAGATAGGACCTCTGTTGGTCTTTTCTGTGTCGAACACACAGATTGCAAGCCCAGTGCCACTTTGAGATCTTTGGCAGAAGTTAACTCTGCAGCTCACACACGATTGAACCTGTATGATAATGAGTATTCAGAGATGGGTAATGCCTGGGGGGCACTCACCAACCTAAGACAGAGCACCTGTGTGGCCTGGGCAGGCGTCTCCATGACGGGTAAAGTGACCTGCTAACGTCCCACACAACCCAAGTCAGAAGCTCATTTTTTAAGAAAAGGGGGACCTGTAGGTCCCTGGCCCCCATTTTGGGTAACTGTTGCCTTGCTTGTGGACCTTGACCTTGATATCCTTCCTATGCTAATTCCCTGCCAAGTTCCACCCTCCTGAATGCTTAAGGGAAGTTCCTTGTCTGTGTATCCTGAATAATGGGTGTTAACAGCTTAGATGCCAGATTTTAAAACATCAGTAGCAAAGAACATCTGTGCTCTGGGGTTCTCCCATTGTGCTGTAAGCCTGTATTTAAGACCTCCTCCCTCCTTCAATAAATGACATTCAGCATATATATATATATATATATATATATATATATATATGTATGTATGTATGTATGTATTTGAAAGAATACTGTGAATGCAATCTATGAATACCACAAATGTGATTAATATCATGAGTGTAATTAATGAATATCATGAGTGTAATTTAAAAAATAAAAATTAAAAAATGTATCTCAATCAAAGAAACAATGCTCACATTAAAATTGAGCTACTTTTATTACTCACATGTTTTATGTCCTCTGACAACTATACAAATGGGCATTCTCTCTATCTTTTATGTATGATTTATCTTTGACAAAAAAAAATGTATAGCCTGGAATATAGTTCTGAAATATTAGAAAGGCTAGGTGAAGTGATATACCAGTTGTGGGTTAGTAATTGTTGAGATAACATTATCTTTTCTACAATAATAAATATTTATTTTCAGATTTAGTCATTATGCACATGAAGTCAAGCCATTTAGAGTAATAAGTCTAAAATCAAATTTTTTTCCCAAGAGTATTACCTTTAGAAATAGGGCATAAATGAAAAGAGGTTTCATTTTTTATCCTGAACAGATGTTGGTGTCGTCAAATGTATGAACACATAAGTTAACTTATTTACTTATGTAACAAAGATATAATTTGTACTAAATTTCTCCTATGACAGCTCTACCAAAATATTAAGGCCTGCAGCTAGCTTTTTCTTCTGGATGCTGAGGCAGTTAAAAGTATTAATGATTAAAAACTGATCAATATGATTTGCATAATCAATATGAACCTAGACAGCCAGCCTTGACACTTTTTAGTTCAAATGTAAAAGAAGAAGACACAAAGGACACAAAGGACACAAGGAGCTTGACCCTGCTTTTGCATATTTCAAAGTACGTGTTATGTAAAATGACGTCCATGATCCAGAGACTACAGTACTAATGCATTAACTTTGAGTCAGATATTATGAATTGTATACAAATCACACAGAGAGTTTTTAAAGGTCAGATAACATAACTTTCAAGATGATATCTAGAATAACTAATCAATGTAAGCTAATATGAGAATACTGTGGTGTGAAAGCTGTGATTCTATGAATACTAAGAAAAATGTGTTTATTGTCCTTTGGGGGAAAATAACACTATTAGTGAACAGTGGGCTGTTAAATTGTTTTGTAAATAACTTCAAAGGTGATAATATTTTTCATTGTCTCTGGAAAAGCTGAAGTAAATAGCATAAAAAAATGAATAGACAAAGTATTAGGGTGTTGAGGGAGAAACAAGGAAAACAAGAGATTGTTTGAGTGCTCACATAAAACCAAAGCTAATTGGTTTAAGAGACAAGGGCATATAGTAGCACTATCAGTATGGTGTGTGTTGTAGGGATCTGAAGGTTGTTCCCTCCCCCAAATTCACTATACTAAGTGTTCATCCCCCAAGCCAATTTACTCACTTTGTTCTACTTAATCTTCAATTGTGCACAAGTGAAATAACCTGGATTTAGACTTCAGTTTCTCAATGAGAGATTTTTCCCTGAGTATAATTTCACAGTGTACCAGTCATCTGAAAATATTCCTTCAAGAGAAGACAGCAGCAAACTAGGAAGGAAGGAAACTGGGGGACGTCACTTGTGACCAAGGAGCAGAATTAACTGACTCTGAGAACCTATTAGGTGTTGTGGAATGCTATTTTAACTATCCAAAGATGTCTTACATTTGTTTCTGCTGCGTTTGTTTAATTATGTAAAGATGTATTGCATTTGTTTCACCTTGTCTGCCTAGGGTCTAATAAAAAGCTGAATGGACAATAGCTGGGCAGAGGAGGAATAGGAGGGGCTGGTGGGCAGAGAGAATAAGTAGGAGGAGAAATCTAGGCTCAAGAGAATGAGGGAGAAAAAGAGGGAGACACCAGGGCCGAGTCAGCCAGGCATCTGCCAGTGAGCCAGACATGGAGTAGAACTTACAAAGTTAAAGAAAGATGAAAGTTCCAAGGCAAAACATAGATGAACAGAAAGAGGCTAAATCAAATTATACAAGCTAGTAGGACAAGCATAAACAAAGGCCCAGCATTCATCTCTAGTATTAAGTCTCCACGTCTTTATTTAGGAGCTGGTTGGTGGCCCAAAAGATCCTGCTACAATTAAGAGCAGAAATTCTCTCCTCATAAACTTTCTGCTTGGTGTCTCATATTATCTGGTGAAAGTCCTTGTAATATACTGGAGGGTCTAATATTGTGGTAGCAAAACTAAGTGGCAGAAATATTTCGGTGCTCTTGATACTTTCAAGAGTTGGAGGGGCTTTTGAGTTAGCAGGAGCCTGGGCTCCTGTTCAGGCCTTCTACCCCACCCTCAAGATAATCACAAGTCTGATTACTATGTATGTTATGAACAAGAATGGATCTGATCTATGAACACTGTAAACAAAATACAGTTTCTTATTCTAGTTCATCCAGAGGCAACCCATATGTACTCGTTTTTATTTCTTTAGATACATTAAAACGGGATCTTCAAATATTATTTTGCAAATACAATCTTCACAAATTGAACACTATATCATGGACACTTTATGGTTTATTTGCCTTATTTTTCACACAATATTATCATCTCTTGCGACATGTAAGTATGGAGAATACAAGTATGAACAGGTAGGTGCTTTTCTGTTATTCCATAATGAATTGATTATGTAAAAATGTAAGTCTTTTAATAACTATGAATCAGAAAACTATATAAAAATCATCATGAAAACTGGAGAGAGAGGCATAGGATGTATCTTCAGCTTCTCAGAAAGCTGATATATATGAAAATATAAATAAAATACAGAGAAGAGTGTCTGAGGGAAAAAGAAAAGGAATATAACATTCAAGAAAGTGTGTGTGTGTGTGTGTGTGTGTGTGTGTGTGTGTGTGTGTGTGTGTATGTGTGTATTAGAGGGTGACTTTGGGTATCTTGAGTGTGTTCTATACTTATTAAGTATGGCATACTTTGTTAAGTGTAGGTATAATATTGAAACTAGAGATTTTGGTTTTTGCTAATCATAGCCAATGATCTTCAGGCATCCAGTTGTCTCTGCTCTCTACCCTCTCCACCAGTGATGAGCTTTTAAGTGGGTACCTGAGATCTATCCGACCTTAAGTCCTTTTGTTTGCCTATCAGGCAGTTTCTTCCTTGAGCCATCTTTCCAACCCTATCAAATCTCAGTGCTTTTGAATGTAGACTCTTCTAAACATTAAGAAGTGATATGATAATTTCTGAGCTATAAATCAAAGGGGTGTATGGTAGTTATGTCACAGTATCAACCCCAGAGAGCTGAAAAAGAAAGTTGCTCTTTTTTGGTTCTTCCACCTTAGCTTCAAAGGAGACTATTGTTATTTATTTAAAGAGCCCTCAATCTACAATAATCATGAAAAAAATCATAATTGGATAAAAGGTGTGAGGCCATTCATTTTTATGTGCAATGTGCCTTGCTGCAGATAAATATTTTATCAACCCAAATCATTTATTAAAACACATATGTCATGCAAGAAAAATAATGTAGCCGGGCCGTGGTGGTGTACACCTTTAATCCCAGCACTTGGGAGGCAGAAGCAGGCAGATCTTTGTGAGTTTGAGGCCAGCCTGGTCTAGAGAGTGAGATCCAGGAAAGGTGCAAAGCTACGCAGAGAAACCCTGTCTCGAAAAATAATAAAAAGAAAAAAGAAAGAAAGGAAGAAAACTAATGTAAGAGTTGATGATACTGGGCTGGAGAGATGGCTCAGAGGTTAAGAGCACTGGCTGCTCTTCCAGAGGTCCTCAGTTCAATTCCCAGCAACCACATGGTGGCTCATAACCATCTGTAATGAGATCTGGTGCCCTCTTCTGGTGTGCTAGTGTATATGCAGACAGAACACTGTACACATAATAAATAAATCTTAAAAAAAAAAAAAAAAAGTTGATGATACATGATCCCAGAATAGAGATGAACCAACATTGAAGTACAAGAATGTATACTGTTCTTGCTTTTAATTTGTATTTCTTTTATTTTTAATTGGCTTGTCAAATCAAATCATTTTATACCGATTTAGGTTTTTTTTTTTGTTTTTTTTTTTTTTTTTGTTTTTTTTTTTTTTTTCAAGACAGGGTTTCTCTGTGTAGCTTTGCGCCTTTCCTGGAACAAACTCTGTAGCCCAAGCAGGCCTCAAACTCACAGAGATCCGCCTGCCTCTGCCTCCCGAGTGCTGGGATTAAAGGCGTGTGCCACCACCGCCCGGCCCGATTTAGTTTTGATTGGTGCCCCCCTCCCTCAGCTCATCTTCGTCTTCCCTGCCCCTCCTCCTTCAATGTGCTTCCGCCCACAGGATTCCCCCTTCCACTTTCACATCACATGGAAAATCGGTTTATTTTTACTTTTATACTACTAAAAATAGGAGAGTAAACCTTCCAAATGTTTGTGTCCACTAAATTAATACATTAATAGCCTAATAGGAAGTATTAGAAGACTGAATGAGTGGATACAGTTGTTTTTCATTCACTCGCTGCGTTGGGTATTTACCAAGGGCTTGCTTGGACAACAGTGTACAGTGAATAAGCCAAACAAATGCCTGTCATCATCATCATACCATGATCACAGCTGATACCGGAGCACCTTTTTGATCAGAAAGAAGAGTTAAGGTAACATTTCTCGAATGTCATTGACTGGTTTATGACAGACAACATGAAATTATATTGAGCATTTTCTCTTTTATCGTGAATTACCCCAAACTGAACATTAAAGGAACAATGTATGAGAAATTAAGATCCTTTGTCCTTCTGTGTCATTCCGGGAGCTGAATAAATTACAAGATTTATTTTTTTCAATGTTTCCTTCACCGTAGCTGTGTTTCCTGGGAAAGCTTTTAGAATGGATTTTACAGAGAATAAATTAATAATATATTTCTTAAGAGTGAACATAATTAAATATTTTGTTAACACTCCTTAGAGTTGTCTTAAATCACAAAAAATCACAAGTTATTAAAAACTAACATGTATGAGAAGATTGTGTTTTCCCTTAATTATTTCATTTTCTTATCTTTCTTTGTCTCACTTCTCTTTACTACATCATATAGCCTGTGAGTATTGAATTTCTTTTGTTTTTATTTTCATAAGTAACACTACACAGGACAATAAGTGTGCAGACTATGAATACTTATTGCAATGAATTTCCTTTCCTGCTACATAAATTCAGAGTAACAAAGTAAACAAATAAAAATTTTACCTTAAGATACCTAAATTTCCATTATTAAGATTTATTCATGAATTGTTTCTTCTTATGTAATCATTTTAATTACACAGCTAATCATCAAAAAGTCTCTCATATAATATTCAAGGACATTTTGTCTCAAGTGTATGTGTGTATGTATACATATATTGCAATGAAAATATGAATAAATATGCAAATAAAAAACAAAAACACTGAAAAGAAAGCAAACACACATTAACAATGATCAAAAGCATGCATTTTTATTTTTTTATTTGTTTGTCTCTATACTCTTTTTTAAACTTACTTTTTTAATTTATCTTTTTTCATCTTATATACTATCTCCAGTTCCCCCTCCTCTGCTTCTCCTGCCACTGCTACCTTTCCCACATCCCACCCCCATCTAATCCTCAGAGGGGTAGTCAACAAAATCTGGTATACTAAATTGAGGCAGGACCTAGCCCCTCCCCGCTGCATCAAGGCTGAGCATGGTATCCCTCCATAGGTAATAGGCTCCAAAAAGTCAGTTTATGTACCTGGTATAAGTCCTGGTCCCATTACCAGGGGCCCCAGAAACAGGCCTCACAACTGTGACTCACATTCAAAGGAAAAGCCTGCATTTTTTAAATTTTATGAAGCTTTTTTTCCCCACAATCATTTAGAAAGCATATCTATCTTCACCCATTTTGTAGATGTCTTAATAATCTCATTATCAAACATTTAAAATAATATAAAATTACTAGAATTTGCATAAATCAGTTTGCTCCAAATAATGGATGTATTGTGATTGGTGGAATGGCACCCAAGTTGTCAGGACTAAAGAGAGAAGTGAAATATCTCAGTGGGAGAAAATGCATTACATCATATAGGTCCAGAGATAAAGACATTCTTAGAATATTTAATTTTATTTTATGTGTATGAATGAGTGACTGACTGTATCTTTGTGTACCGTGTGTGTGCAGTACCTACCAAAACCAGAAGAGGGCATCAGATCACCTAGAACTGGAGTGGATTTCATGCTGGGAATGAGAGTCCTCTGCAAGAGCAAAAGTACTCCTGAACACTGAGCCATCGCTCAGTCCTAAAGGGATCCCTTTAAAGACTTTTGGACAAATACGATACCTACTTAACTTATAAGTGGATATTAGGTATAAAGTAAATGATAATCTTGCTACAGTCCACAGACCCAGACGAGCTAAGTAACAAGGAAGACTATAGGAGGGCATACATGGATCTCTCAAGGAAGGGGGAGTAAAATCGATTTCGCAGGTGGACTCGGGTCAGGTGTGGTGAAAACAGGAGGGATCCAAGGCAGGTGGGGAGGTTGGAGGGAAAGAGCGCTGGGAGAGAAGACTGGCATTGGGAGGCATGAGGGGCGAGGTGAACCTAGTGTGATGGAAACTCCCTGGAATCTACAAGGGTGACTCCAGTGAAGGAGGATAAGGAGCCTGAACCGGCCACTTTTGTAACCAGACAAGGCTTCCAGTGGTGGGACGAGGACCTCAACTCAGTCACAAAACCTTCGACCTACAGTGTTTCCTGCCTGCAAGATATCCTGGGGTAAAGATGGCCCAGAACTTGTGAGGGTGACCTACCTACCCTCCAATGACTCGTCCAACTTGAGGCCCATGCCACTGGAGGGAGCCCAGACCTGACCTCGCCTAGATGACCAGGAACCAGAGGCTGGATAGCTCAGAGACCTAGGATGGTACCAAACACTAGTGGTAAAAACAAAACAAAACATCAAAAAAAATAAAAATAAAAAACAAACAAACAAAAAAATAAAACAAAGTAAAACAAAGAAAAGTACTAGTCAATGAAATGATTCCTAATGATATTCTGTTATACTCATAGACAGATGTCTACCTCAATCGTCAGAGAAGCTTTCTCTGGCTACTGATGAGAACAAATGGATACGCACAGCCAAATATTAGACAGAGCTCAGGGAATCCTGCTGAAGTGGGGAGGAAGGGTTGTTGGAGGTAGAGGAGTCAAGGACACCAGAGGAACATGACCCCCAAAATTAACTAAATGGGGCTTACAAAGACTGAAGCGGCAATCTCAGAGCTAGGTTACTGCATATACATTATGATTATGTAGATTGGTGTTATGACTCCTCACAGTGGAAGTTGGGTATCTCCGACTTTTTGGACTGCTCTTGGGACCTTTTTCCTCCTATTGGTTTGCCTTGTCCAGCCTTGTTATGAAGGGTTTTGCCTAGTCTTGTTTTTATTTCTTATGCCTGGCTTGTTGATAGTCCTTAGAGGCATGCTCTTTTCTGAAGAGAAATGGAGGAGTGGATCTAGGAGAGGAGGGAAGTAGAGGGAGAGGAAACTGTGATTAGGATGTAACCTATAAGAAAAAACTTAATTAAAAAAATGAAGACTTTTATTTGTTTAGTTAGTTCTTTGTTTTTGAGAGAAAGTTTCTTGTAGCCCAAAAGGGGTCTCCAGGTAGCTGAGGATGATCTGTCACCTCATGTCTTCCTAGCTCCACCTCCAAAGTGCTGGAGTTACAGGTGTGTGCCACCACATCTGTCTTCTCAGTTCATTTGAGAAGAATGAAAACAAAATTATTTGTCATGTTTAACACCAAGTTTCTCAGATCATTGTCAAACACCTGTCATCGTAGCAGAAAAGAAATTCATGACTACAAGAGAGGGGACTGTTGATGTTTACGAAACTAGAATCTAGGAGAATAGTGATATTAGCTGTCCTAAACTGGATAAGTGAAATACCTGTTATCATTTTTTGGTATGAAAATGTTTCAGAAAAATGTTGTTTTGAAACAACGATCAAAAACAGCAGGTAATACTAGTATGGAATTTTCAGCAGTACTATATAATATTCTTTCTCACAAATAAGTAGAAAAATATAGGGGGGTGTCGTATCAAGCTTGGCAAAGCAATAATGGGTATATTTTACATAACTATAAAAACTATCAAAAATAATATATAGCATATTGATATATGGTGAACATATGATAGTATGTTTCCTCTCTCAATATCATCAATACTAGTGTCTAGACTTGTCACTACAACATTCCAGTGGCATTATGCTGAAGAAGGTAAGAAATGAAGAAATAATTGCTGATACAAAAGAATAATGAGGCAAGACACACAAAAATCACAAAATAAGTAATTTTAAGTATAATTATTTTAATTTCAATTAATCGAGCTTCTTCCTGTATAATGTTTTTTTTTCCCATGAATAATGATCAGTTAAAAATCATTTTGAGAGGTTCATTGAGACAACACCAAGGGTTAGAGTTTTTGCAGAGGATCTGGGTTCTGTTCTTAACATCCACCTGGTGGTTCACAACCAACCAGTTCCAAGGGATCAAATCTCTTCTGATCTCTGCAGGCACCAGGCACCAAAGCAATGCACTTACATACATGCAGAGAAAGCTCTAACACATCAGAAAAAAAAACATAAATAAATCTTTTAAAAGAAAAAAATCCTTTTGGACTGAAAATTTAATGGTCATTGAATATGGAAACAAGATAAATTAATTTATGTTATCTGTGTATCAATGTTCTTAAAGTCTCAGTTTTAAAGATAACAACATCACACAAATACCACACTAGTAAATCCAAAGGTTTTGTTCTAATTTATGAATATGACCTAACTCTTAAAATAATTATTAAAATAATTTATGGTGTACTTCATGTATGGGAAATAGATCTTTATATGCTATATCTAAATACAAGAAAGAACCAAAAGCATTCTTCCAAGATCATGTCCTCTCCTGCTCTACCGGTGGTCATCAGGTAAATACTGATCAAGGCAAGATCATTACCAAGGGACTGACTTAGTTACTTCTGATATTCCTCGGCCAAATAATCCTAGAATTAGCCTGAAACTGCTAATTATATTATATATATTTACAATAAAATGCTATCAACCTGAGACTTGATGCCAGACTTACTTAATATTAAATAAATTCATAGATTATCTGGAATACTTAAGGAGTCAATACACACTGACAAACTAGTATCATGATTCAAATAAGTAACAGCATTGTCTCAGATCATTAGGAAGAAAATCTAAAATCATCCAAGTAGTAATCAAAAATGGAAATATGCTTCTATAATAATGCTATTCTAGCACACTTCCCTAAAATAGATGATAAAATCAGAGTCCCAATCTGGAGTCACTGCCAATTAAATATGCTAATAATAATGGAAAAGATTACAGTGACCTTTGGTTTTCTGACTTGTAAAACATAAACATTGATAGCTATATTACCTTGTTGTTTAAGGTGTTACAGAGGACAGTTCATTTAAAATACTTTGGACAATGGGTTAATGTTAACTGTCATTGTTCATTCTAATGTTATCACTAACTCAAGAGTAATATAGATAACAATATGACTTAATGTCTCTTTTAGTAAATAATTTTCATCAATCTTTGAAAAATTTTAAAACAAGTTTAATCTCACCGCTAACTCTATCTCTTAAAATATTAACAAATTGAAGCCAGACAGTGGTGGCACACACCTTTAATCCTAGCACTCAGGAGGCAGAGCCAGGCAGGTCTCTGTGAGTTCGAGGCCAGCAGGGGCTAGAGAGTGAGTTCCAGGAAAAGTGCAAAGCTACACAGAGAAACCCTGTCTCGAAAAACCAAAATAAATAAGTAGAATATCAACAGATTAAAACTTATTTGATAAGTGTATCTACTTAAATGTGTATCTTGCCATTGGCTCTTGGTACCATCCCTGATGACATTTGACTTATCATTCTAGCTACTTTAACTTTTAACCACATTTAGATGTTACAAAATAAGTAAATTAATTACTAGAACAAACTGTGAACATTATTTAAGTGACGTGAGTTTCAAGCAAAAGAAAACTCCAAGTATTCAGTCAGCTTGAGTGTCCTCCTCTTCTGCCCTCCAGGGCAATGTTCTCCATAAGCATACTATTGAAAATGCGAGAACATCCTCCATGAGGCATAGAACAATTAACACGCATTCCTTTACCCTCATCATACATTAATTTCCCAGATTCTGAAAATGTATCTCTTTGCATGGCAAACATGTTTGCCAATGTGATGATCTTGGTATACTTGAGGTAGAATCTTGTTGATTGATTCTAATTACTGAGGTTTCCGAGAAGAGAAGATTTCCCAAATGAGGTCATGGGAAGAAGTAACAGCATTCATGGTAAGTGGGCTCCACTTGCTTACATGTAAGGTGAGGTACAACCTCTGAAAGAGAGTGAATGGTGGAGCAAAGGTAATTATCCCACATAGCTGGGAAGCAGAGAGAGCAAGAGAAGACAGAATGCCTCCTCCAACGGCATGCCCTGTCTAACTTTTTCCTTTAACACAGCCAAACCAAACAGCTTGCTCAAATGTAATCTCATCAATTGATTTCTTATGAATGTTGTTGCCATTATAGTGAATTAATTACCCCCAACAGTCCTTCCAGATAGGAACTGAGCATTCAGCACATGCCACTACAGAGAACACATTGTTTCTAAAACCGAGTGGTTTTGCCATTGAAATGGAAGAAGGAGATAAAGTTGTCCTCCAGAAGTTGGTAGAAACAAGAAATGATTCTTCTCTACAATCTCGGCAAACAATTGTAGCCATCCCCTCATCTTGATATGAAATAATTAAGATCTCGATTAGTTTATACATATCTATAAGCTAATGGATGGATTTGTGCTGGTCCAAGCTACATAAGGCTGTGAATATTTGTTTCAGCAACAACAATAAACTAATATACTGCCCTTATTCCCCATCATTTCTGATAAATAGAAATTCCCTTTGTATCTAGTGCCAGAGTGATTCCTTTTGTATGTCCAAAACTCAAAGTGTCTGCTCACATTTCCTTTCCTTTTATTTAATTTTTATCACACTTCCAAGCGTTCTGTGGTAGTCCAAGACAGGTACATGGGAGCCAAGCCTTAACAAAAGGTGATTCATAATAACGTAGTTAGAATACATGTGGAATATTTTAGTGAATACTAAAATAGCCTATGGTGTATTTGTTGACATAGTTTTCCATCCTAAATAGAAATAAATGACCAAAGAGGTTTTATACTGTTTTGTGAACATCCTTCAGGAAATCTAGCTTTGTGAACAATAGCAACTGACTTTTCAGGACATCCATGAAGAAATTCTGATAGGAAGGAATCCAGTGGAAGCCAAGGGAAGAGATTCAATTTTGGCCCTGAGAAGGGATGAGAATCCTGTAAGGGTGAATCTCCAATGCTTGTCTGTTTGATGGGATTTAAGATCGACAGAAAACACACCTCTGGGTTGTCTACAAAGGAGTGTCTGGGAAGTTTTCCTGAGAAGTCTCAGACTGAATGCAAACAAGAGTGGAGGTGGACATCAGCCTTATCTCTCCCTGCTTGTTGACAATGGGAAGAGCTGCCTGAAGCTCCCCCTGGCATGCCTTCCCATCTTGTCATCCTGTTTGCTCAAGTCAGGAGTCAGAGTAATCTCTTCCTACCTTAAATTGTCATAGCATCAGGTATTTCATCACAGCAATGCATGACTGGACTTAACTAATTACAAATGATTTCTCAGTCAAATAGAGCACAGGGAACTTGATCACTGAAAGCACAGATGATATTGAAATTATATTAATCCTTTTAATGGCACATATGAGACAAATAAACAAAATAATAAAATAGCTACTATACTCTCCTAAGTAGTTACGTGAAGAATAGTAGTTTGCTATTTTAACATTCTGTAACTAACATTTTAAAACATTAAACTGTATTTGTATATGTGTGTGTGTCTCACAAACAATCTTAATATTAAATTTAATATTAAATACAAATCTTAATATTATTTACAAGTTTCTCAAACATTGAGACATGAAGAAAACTTTAGTAAATGAATTGTTTTAAAATAGCAGAGTGTGTGTTTAATACATAGCTGAAAATGTGAAATGAGGAATGCTGATGTAAAGAAACAGCATGCTTCTTGGTTTCCTTTGAAATCTATAACATGTATCTTAAAATAAAATACGAGAAGTTTACAACTATTCATAATTTTCACAAGTTTGAAGAATGGTAGAATTTAACATCTATTTTGGATTTTAAAATCTGAAAAATTTAATCTGCAAACCTTAATTTTTAACAAAATTAATGTAGTTTTAGCCAGTTACCCATTTTCCTACAGTTCTGAGATTTCACACGATGATTCACTGTAAAGTAAAATTCACACAGCTAAATAGGGACACTTAAAACAATGTGCTATACTTTGTTTCAAATCTTGATGTAAATGAAATATTTTATGTGATAATCTATTTAAATATTTATTCTTTTAACTATAAATAATAAATATATCATCTCATAAAAATACATATGCTTTTTGCTATTCATAGGAGCAGGCAAGCACGTTCTATTTTCTAAATAATTTATTCTCCATTAATCAGAAAGAAATAAAGATAACCTCATAATCACTTTCTATCAAAAATAAATAGTACTTATGTATACTTTGAAATATTCTTAATCAGCCTCAAGCAATAAATAGCTCAGAAACCAAACGCTATAATTTTATTTATTGCAACTTCTATTATGCAGTCAGATGGTTTTGATCATAAAGGTCTTATGTACTTTCATCTCAACAGAAAAATAAAAATAAAAGGAAATGTCCTTTGAAATCAAACGGGCCTTGCAAAGGCCCCAGTCTGTCCGTTGTGAAAATATTACTGTTCTGTCACAATCACCCAAGAGAATTTTTGTCAGTGGCCAATCTGCTGTCACCATAGAATTACAGCCATGGTGCAGTATCACTGCCTGCTGTGTCCTTTGGGAAACAAAGCTTTGCTGGTTGAACTTTATGATTTAGTCCCAAAGGCAGAAGAACAAAGCTTTGAAAAGCAAACTGCACACATCCTTCTTCTGAAATTCTAAAGAGGCGTGATAGAATCTATTTTCAATCTTTTCGTGTATTGTACATTAAATTGAATATTAAATAAATGTATCTGCCACATAATTAGTATTAGCTGTTTCTTTGTGTTTGCTTCAACAGATTACATTATTTCAGAAATTTCAAAAGCCATTGTTAGTTTTTAATATGCCTCATTTTGCTTTATGGAGCAATTACCTGCATAATGATCATGTGGATAGCATGAATAAACCCTTCCCTTCATTCTGTTAGTAGAAGCATGGTCCCAAGGAGCATTTCTGTGTTTGACAGATTTATTTTATTCTTTACCTGTCTAAATGTGTATGTGCATCTTTGTTCCTGTATGCACGTGTGCAAAATAAGATGTAAGATCGGGTGATGTGGGTACTGGGAACCAAATTCTGTTCCTCTGGAAGAGGTGAACTCTCTCTTAGCCACTGAGCCATCAATCCATCTTAGTTAGGGTTTCCATTGCTGTGATGAACCACTTCAACCAAAAGAAACTCGGAAAAGTTTTATTTCAGCTCACAGCTTGTAGTCCATTATCTGAGGATGTCAGAGCATGAATCTAAACAGAAGAGGAACCTGGAGAAGCTGATGTAGAGAACATGGAGAAGTGCTGCTAGCCTGCTTATTTCATGGATTACTCAGCCTGCTTTTTTTTTTCTATTTATATGTATTACCCCCAGGACTACATGCCCAGGTGTGATACAGCCCATATTGAGCTGGCTCCTTCCACATCGATCATCAATCAAGAAAATGCACCACAGGTTTGCCCTCAGGCCAATCTGGTGATGGTATTCTCTCAATTGAAGTTCTACCTTTCAAAATGACTCTTGCTGTGTCAAATTGACATAAATCTAGCCATCACACCATCTCTCTAACCCTGCGAGCTTTTCTTAGGTCTGTGTGACACGGAAATTGTTCTCATAAAATATTTATGAAGAAAACTGTTCATTTGTTTTCAGGATTTTTGTTCTATAATCCTAACAATTAGACCTTGAGTTGTCAAACCCATGTTATGATACAGTTTCCCCAGTCAGTGTATTATTCTGTTTTCAGTTCCTATACATGTATTCCCTTTTGCATGACTGATAACACTACCTTTCCTGCTGGATTTTACTGGACACACTTGCCTTGAATCTAGAATGAATACCAAAGGCTTTATTATATAATATTTTCCCCAAGTTTAATTCAGTTGCTAGAAAATTAGTCCTCTGTTCTGACTTGTAGCCTGTGAAAGCAGAGCCTTTTCATAATCACTGCATAGCATTTGCCAGAATAAACAGTGCAGAATTGGTTCAGAATAGCTAGTTAATGAGATGTTCAAACACGGTCTAACCAACACAATATTATTATGTTTCTATGGAACTGGTTTTACAGTGAGGTGTCCAGTGGTCCCTTTCTGAAAGTACTGGCTCTCAGAAACATGTCAGGGTGATGATAAACTAAATTATAAAATTAAAATAAATTATAACACCAAGGAGAAATCTCCTGGTGATTTTTGAAATGAAAAGGGATTAAGTTCATGTATACAGTAATTATTTTTCTCTTAGTTTCAAAATAAAAATGACAATTTTGAGCTTTCTGAAATGATCTGTTTTACACATATTATCCTTTTATTTATATTCCTACTTTAGTGTGAGGAAATTCTAAGTGTAAGGAAACTACTGTGAAAATCCCATTGAAATGTTGAACATTTGCTTTTGTTCCTGTACTTTAGTGATTAGAGATATCAAGGATGGCAGGGTTTATTGATTATTTTATCAAGTGATGGGAGAGTTTTATTGATATTTTCTTTTGTACTTCATGGTGACTTGTCACTAGACTATATGAGTGTTCATACGTTACAAAATCCCCTTTATCATCTGCTAACGTAGCAAAAATATACCTAGAGTGCATCATATGACTTATCAAAGGTCCAACAGAATACTCCCATTTTAAAGAATCTCCAGCTTTTTATAAAGACTTTAAAATACCAGCACATCACTAGTTTTCAGCCCTTTGAAAATTAAATTCAGAGTTGATGGAGATCCCTGATGGCCTCTTAGTAATGTTTCTATTCATATCAAATAAACCCTGTGTGTGTGTGTGTGTGTGTGTGTGTGTGTGTGTGTGTGTGTGTGTGTATCGATGTCACTTGCATATGGAAATGGAACTCCTTGGAGATGGTGCTCTGTGGTATGGTATTTATTTACCAATTCAATACGTTGAACGAAATATATTTACAGGTCCAGCAAAATTACTACCATTACAGTAAATGATTTTCGAGCAAATAAACCTGAGAGTAGTCTTAAACTATGTGTGTTTCAATGCACTACAGTAGCATGGTAGCAAAGATTAAGGTCCAAACACAAGTCCATGGTGTGTGCTACAGTCTGGTAACCACCAGTCACTGACAACTGTGGCTACTGACAATTTGGAATGTGACAAGTAAAAGAAACATAAAACACATATCCACATTTTTCACAGATTGAATGAAAAATAAGTGTTTTTTAAAAGGTCAGTATGGTTTTTGGGAATGTAGCACAGGATGTAAAAGAGAAAATCCAGGCATTTGTTTTCATCTCTGGTTGCAGGTTAAAATGAACTCCCACAACTTTAAACATATTCCTTATTTGAGCCCTTTGTTTACAGATTCTAACTTACATAGGGTTGATTGGGATAATTTTACAATACCACCATGTCCCTATAAAACAGAAGTTGTTGGCCCCAGTTCACTGAAGGCTGGAGGACCAATAAATTCTCATGTATTCAAGAGCATCAAACACCAGATATGCCCAAGCTGTAAGAACAAGGGTGACAAATATACACCCTTCATTTCACAACCCAGTTGTGGTGCTCTGAATGTTGCATTGTTGGGTAGTGTGCAGAAGATGCACAAATCCTGTAGATTTACAATTCTGTGATTAATTAGCAAAGTCTTTAATGAGGAATTAGGGTAGAAAAACAGGACTATTTCAAGAATTTTTCTTATACTCCATATGTTTCTCGTTTCTGAATATTTTGTCCTTATTAATGCCAGATATAAACTGAGAGTAATCCATTATTTATCCTCACCTGTGATCCCACTATGGAGTCCCTAGACTCTTTTCACTTCCATCTATTAAGTGTCAATTTCCCATCCTTTCAGTTATGGATTGGTAGTCTCTCCTTAGCAATTGCCTCCCAAGGAGCCAAGATAATGTGCCTAGCATTATTTGCCCCAATTCAAGAATTCACCCACCTTCTTACTAGAAGATTTCCCTTCCTGAGTTGCATCTGTGTGTAGAGGAACCCAATAACCAGAAAAAGTTGGTGACATGTCTCTGGCTGGTGTACCACTATATATCTCAACGTGTACTCCCACAGATGAGACAGAGAATGAAGATCTACTGGATCCTAAATTAACACACAAAGAAGAGCTGTTCAGAGATTATGCTGATTTGTAAGTTGAATATTTTATTTAGAAGGAGGCTTACTTTAAAAAAAAAACCTTCTTTCAAACTATGTAGCATGATTTATTTGAATCATTCTCAAATTGCTTACACTTCCAGGCAAAGCAAAATCTATAAAAGAGCTTATTTGATGTCAATCTCTAATTAATAAAAATCCTATATGGAGATATTAATAGATAAGCTATAATGGTTTCAAGGACTGAGTATTTTTGCTTAGGGGGTAGTAGACATTTTAATATTTCTTGCAAGTTGCCTAACTTTGTGTCACTTCACTTGTGTCTAGAGAACTCATAATGAAGTATGTTAAGGATATAAAAAGATTAAATCCAATATTGCGGTTTATTCATTTTCTTAGAAATATAAGTAAAATGTACGGAAGATAATGCTTAACTGTATAGTATCAGAAGTTTCATGTTATCTTAACCCTTACTACTATATTAGTCAAGAACTAGTGCAATCAAGACATAAAAATCCTATTAATTCTTTCTAAACCCTGGAAGCCTTTTGATTTCAAATAAAAAAATTACTTTGGTAAGTAGCAAGGATTAAAAACTTGTAGCATTGTAGCATGACTTAATATAGTTTATTCCAAATATTTTGTTTGTAGCATATCTTCTTCGAGTAATTATATAATTCTATGTAGAAAACTTTATCTGAAACAGACAAAATAGACCTTGCTAATACAATATACTTATTTGAATCTACTACTTTTAAAAAGTACGAGGCAAAAATTGGAAAACATTTTGGTGAGAGATTAATGAAAGATTAAGATAAGTTTTGTGGATTTTTTTAAAGAATGGACCAACAATGTAAGTAACCAAATAGAGCAATGAAACACATTTTAATATAAAATATGAAGAGATTATAGAAGATATAATTTTATTTGTTGACATTAAATGTTATTTCACAATTTTTCAAACAAGTAGGTAACAAATTTCCTTGAGAATTTCTGTCAATAAAAATGAATATGGGTTTCACATAGTTTGACATTGAAATGGACTTCTTTATTGTGGGACCTAGAATTAATCTCCTAGTAGCATGGTGTATTCTTTTATAACTCTTTAGTAGAGGCCACAGGGTTTAAAATAATCCTGAAGCTTTTTATTACATGGTCAGTCATCTGTACCTAATGCCATCAGGCTGCTCCACTTCCCTGAAAGAAAGTATTTTAAAGCCACAAACATTTAAAGACTGATTAACATTATCTCAAGACATAAACAATAGTAAGACTCCTTCCCAAAGACTGTCTAAATATATTTCAAAAGAGCTGAGTTGAAGTATAAAAATATTTAAAAGTCCCTAAGAAATAAAATCTGAAGAACAAAAAAGTCCAAAGAATTGTTATTATATGGAAATGGCTACTGAAAATATAGTTGATGTATAATATATTTTCACCACAGCACTAGTATTGATATTTGATAATATAATATCTCTGTTACAGCCACCTAAAGGACAAGAACCCACCTATCTAAACAATTAAATGAGAAGCCATCAACAGGAAGGATCATATATATTTTTCTTGAGTTATTTACATTGTCTCAAAGAACAGTGAATTTAAGAACAAAAATAATTTTTAAACCAAACAATTTTCTGTCTATATCTAGATAGATAGATATCTGCTTAATTCTTATCCATAAGTGGCCCATTGTTACTATCTTTTGGGGGAACTTTTCTTACATAGCTCTTCTGTTTGATTTCTATAAGGTTTGAAAGTTCTGGGGATTAATCTTTGGGCTCCACAGATACTACTAGGAAAGTGTTGTATCACAGACTGTATTACCAGCTTCCTTGGTTTTCTAATTTTGAAGTGAGAGCTTGCTATGTAGTTCAAACCTATGTGAATTTACCCATCACCCCAGCAAGCCTTCCTTCTGCCTCAGGCATTCCGGGTACCTGGGATTATAGTCCTGTGTGACCTGGCCTGACAGGATTTATTTTAAAATGCACAAGTAATTGACTGGCTTGATGGATTTCGACCAAGAGAGGAAGGTATCAAGGAGAATGTCACACAATGAAACACTTTAATGTGAAGATTGAACTACTAGATACAATAGATGAAGTGATTATCTACTGTGTTAAGCCTTCTGTTCACGACAAGTATTTTGGGTTAGAGGCTTCCAGGGAGTCCAGAAAAAGTTAAGGGTTTTTTGTTGTTGTTGTTGTTGTTGTTTTGTTTTGTTTTATTTTGTTTGTGTTTGTTTGGTTTTTTTCTAAATAGTAGTAAGAACAAAGGGCAAGGATCCGAAATGATCAAGCATAACTGTTCCACTCTCCACAAAACGACCTTGAAATGTTTAACTCCAAAACAATGAAGTTAAAAAAACAAACAAACAGTGTAAGCATAAGTATGACATGCCATTCTGTTTAAGATAATTATGAAGAGGCAATTACAAGAATTATATACAGGACTCAGAACTATTAAAAATAGTTTTAAATAATTCCTTTCCTATCACAATTTCAAACTGCACTCTGAATTAATTACTTCACCTATGAAATTGCGTATTTGATGCACTTACATATAAAGGTGTTAATGGTCCTACAATAAGCTTACACTGTGTCATTCAGATAATACAAAGTGCAGTGTGTATTTCCTTGAGAAAATAAAATGAGCTCAGGACGTGTTTTTGAAAGGAAATCTTGGGTTAACTGAAATTACACTGTTTTAAGAATATAAAAGGTTAGCATGTTGCCTTTTCTGTGTCCTTTACTAAGTGGACTCAGTCCACCAAAAAAAAAAAGTTTCCTCTGTGAGTGAACTCGGTCTGATTCTTGCCATCTGTCTCCTCTTTCTTGCCAGTGTGCTTGTGCTTTGGGATTTGAATTTTCTTCCAGCCCGAGACTTTTCAAATGTTGTGACCTGGAAACCAAGTGACAAGACCTTTTGAGGTAGGTTTTGGTTTAGCCAGGGAAAAGGGTTGGACTAAGGGCTAAGTTTCTTTCAGGTTTGAAATTTTACTAAGAAGCTCAAGAGAATTCAATTAAATGCTGAGACTTCTTCCTAAGCATCTCTACCTAAAATACCGGCCACGGTCCTCTACCTTCTAAGCATGCAACAGCTCTCAGAGTTTATGTGTTCTTGAATTTATGCCTTTACTTATACTGTTCTTATATTCCAGTCTATAAGTAATCTGGGCTTAAAAATTAAACATATGTTAGTTTACATTGTATCTTGGATATTTTCATCATAATTGTGTAATCCCTTTACTAAATTCCCATCTGAAATAAAAACAATGACATAGATTAAAGTTAGGTTTAAAGGATGGTCACATAGGTATATGCATCACAAACACACATTTGCAGGAACTGTCATAGTTATAGAAGCGTAGTCAGAATGTAAAGTGAGTAGGTTTTACACAAAGAGTTCCATTTTTAGCTGCTTCTCACCAGAGCTTACGTATTAAGTCTTCTAACAATGACATTTTAATATACATTGACATGTGTACAAGATATCTTCCCACAAGGTAAATGGCTTCAAATCTGTCCCGTCACTTACGCTCGCTCATTGGAAGGATAAATGTAGACCTCTTATGCTTTCTGAGAGTATTAGAGCCTTTACTCCCCAGAAGTTTCCAATCTAACAAATCCTTTCAGTAACAGATCAATTGCTTCATCATATATACCTCTTGAAGAGCACCGCTATGAGGCAATATTAAAATTATTTGAGAATTATAACGATAACAGCAAAACAGCATGCAATGAAAATGGGTTGTTTATCTTATATCCCCAATATGGTCATGATAAAATTATTCCACCAATGTAAATCTTGAAGGAAGATATATCTAATTGAGGGAAAAAGTAATATAAAGCAAAACATGTATGTATATATGTCTAAAACAGTCTATGCCAGTACAATTCCCTCTGGGAAGCGCCATATCTTTCTCCAGAATCACAACAGAAATCAATAGAAGTTCATAGCAAACTCTCAAGGGGAGACAGAGCTTTGCAATTACAGTCTTGATATTTATCTTTCTCTTAAAAAGAAATTCAGTGCCTGGGATCATGCTTGAAATGAAAAGCAGTAAATTGATTCAAAGTGTGCTCGTTGCCTTATGTTTAATATATAATACTTTTTCGTTTGAGGCCTATGTTTCTTCTCAGTAAAGTAAAGAATTTGAATCCTACAGTAAATTCTCTGTAATCTCAACCTTCTTGCCTTATTATCATCTCCCAAAAAGATAGCCAAAATTATTTTATGAAAGGTGCTGATGGTATAGTTTCCTTTTCTGTGTAATATTTCCATTGGTCCATCCCACAGCTACAAGTGGCTTCTCATCTTTTATTTATGTCACACGCGAATAAAAGTACATAAGTTATGAGTGAGGCACATCTATTTTTTTTCTTCAAGAGGGAAATTCTAGTTGAACTGAAAGAAAAATCTTCTGGAAAGTCTCTTCTTATATCTTGAGCACTTAAACGTTTGCAAATGTGATTGTATAAAATACTAGACATTGGGCATTTGTGACACAATATACAGATGTTTTATTTATTTGTTTATTTTAGTGTATATATATATTTACATAAATATATATATAGAGAGAGAGTGAGAGTGTGTGTGTGTTTGTGTGTGTGTGTGTGTGTGTGTGTGTGTGTGTGTGTGTGTGTGTGTAAGAGGGCACACAAACCCAGCACTGATATATTCGTGTCAAAGTCTCAGCATAACCTCAGCTGTCAATCTTTCTCACCTTCAACTTTGAGGCAGAGCCTTTCTTGTTTGCTGCTGGCTCTGCACTCCAGTCTGGCTGGAACCCAAGCTTGCAGGAGATTCCACTGCATCCGTTTTTCATCACTTGCAGGAGTTCTGAGATTATAGACCTGCACCGGCTTATTGGCTTCTGTATCAGTTTCAGGAACCAGAATTCAGATCATCAGCCTTGAACAACTATTTTTATCCGTTCACCACCATCCTAACCTGAATAAATATATTTTAGAGATCTGGTATTTCTCTAAATCTATTGCATGGGCTTTTCTGGGAATTATGAAGTATGCTTATTGAAAAGACTGATTTTATTTTTGTCTTTACTTACAAGCCCTTGGATCAGAATCTCTGACCACAGAGCTAGAAATACCCATTAAAAATGCATTGGTAGATCTAATACCCATTCATTTCAAGGGGGAAAAAAGAGTGAAAGAAAAAAAGGCAGCAGACCCAATTGATCCATCATGGATAGGGCACTATGAGCACAGATCAGGGGACAATTGTTTAGAATGTCTCACCACAGAACCAATGTCTTTCAGATACAGTCCCTTCTCATTTCTTCCACTCTCCTCAGGATTCAGCTCAGCATAATCTAACCATGCTCAACTCTGGATGATTCTTCTTTCAGATTCATATGCGTGTGCATGACTGTTGTCTGTTTCCTTTCCGGGACTGAATGCTGATTAATCTGGACTCAAATGACAGCCACTGCCACCCCACCATATCCCCAAAAACTTGCCTCGCATGTACCCCACAGTCAGGTAACCAGCATTTTCATACAGCTTTGTTTGAATGAACTCAGTTCACACATCATACAATTCACCCAGCTACAGTGACTTGGAGTTTAATGGCAGACATGCTCAGTGGCACAGAAGGAAATTTTAGATATTGGCACTCCTCTGGGGTTCTGTCACCCACCCCCAATCTCAAGCACTAGACAATCAATAATGGGCTTCCTCCTATGCCTTTCCTGGACAAGTTATAAATGCCTTTGGTTCAAGATTCACCAAAGCACTAGTGGCTACACTTAATCTATTTATATTCCTGCATCTTAAGGAGACTCTCTGGGTTTCCAGTTTCTGGCACTACGCCTGGTGTATGAAGAACAATCAATAAATATTACACTAATTAATAAATATCCTTTTTGGCTCCTTTTCACACTAAGAAGGGCCAAGCTTGTATATGTTGTCATCAACAAATGAAAAAGGCTTTACTCACCAAACTGGGAGTGATGAGTTAAGAGGGAATGGATGGAGTTTGAAAAAAAATCAAGAAGCTGGAATTAAATACCTTCCACAGGAACACCAACCTCTCACTAAGGCATCAGTGTTGAGACAGCAGCAATTCGTGAAATTTCCCCTATGATGTACAATAACTACTACTCCTGGCTATCTGAAAAACCACACGTCTCTGGTTTATGTGTGTCCCCTCTTCCTCACTACCTCTCATTACCACTAAGATGGCTATTATCAATTGTTAACTTGACATTGAATTACCCAGGGAAGGAGTCTCAAGGCGGGACTATCTAGATCAGACTGGCCTATGGGTATGTGTGTTAAGGAATTGTCAACATTTCTACTTGATGTAGGAAGATGCAGCCTGGAAATAGGTGACATCATCCTCGTGTAGGGATTTGGACTGTATGTAAATGAGGAAAGAAAGCTAGCTGAGCACCAGGCATGCGTGCTCTGATTTCACTCTGCTTTTGGCTGTGGATGTGATGGGACACCATCTCAAGCTGTTGTCGCTGTTGTTTCCCTAAAGTGATAAACTAGGACCTGGGATGTTAAAGTAAAATAGAGCATTTCTCCCCTTAGTTGCTTGTTTTAGAGTACTTTGTCCAGCCACAGACTGGATACCAGGACACCAATGTTCCAGGTTTCCTGGGGCCACCCCTGGCTCATGTTATTCTTCATCGTAGGAATCTTAAGTTGAAAAGAAATATTCAGTTCCATTAAAGTTCACATAATTTCTCTTTCATAAGATGAACTTCACAGTAACATGATTTTGAGCACATTATCAAATAGAATTGCTTGTAATTTTAGGCAAGTTTTGGCCTTTTTAATAAAGAAGATGAGGAAGGATGTATTCACGAACAGTGTTTACAAAGAAGCATGTAAAGGTAAATTTACCCATCCAAAATATCACAAGAGGTATGTGGATTAATGCTTTTTTTATTTTGCAACGTATCATGTCAAGCCTTCATTCCACTAAATAAAAATCTAAAACATCCACTAAATGCTGTACATTCTATTGCTGGCTAGGATATGATTCATTTGAAATATTATTTATTCCTCAGTATTAAAGTTATTTCATTCATGTTTTGGCTATTATAAGCAGTATAAAAAAGTATATATATATATATATATATATATATATATACATGTGTGTGTGTTTCTCAGAAATTAGTTGCAATTTTATTAAAATACATTATATAAGGAAAAATTAAAAAGTAAAATTATAAGAAGTTTCACATATACATATATATATATTTTTTTCTAAACACTGTGTTCATAAATGTATTTTGGTATTTAGCAATGGGCCTAAAGCAAAGAATATTCTTTGAAGAGGGATGTGTCTAACAGTAAAATAAGTGTTTTGTCATTGTGTATTACAAGGTATCACCGCAAAACCAGTAAATATATTCTAGAACTTTTGTCATCCATGGCTCATCTCCATCTCTGACCTGAATCTTTCCCAAATCCATAAGACATCGTTTCTCTATTTTAACTTTCTTTTCATTTATTCTTTGTGTCTTTCACATCATGCACCTCGAGCCCATTCATTTCCTTGTCCCTGTATATCCACCGTATGTCAGCGAGGCTGTGGAATTCTGAGCAAATAATTTGCAGAGATCTAATTTTTAAATACATAAAAGCAGAACTATTTTATTTAATTGTATTCATTCAGTGATCCTTTTTTGAAAGTGTATATTTTGACTTTTCTATTAAAATTTAATTTCTTCTTCAAATACTAATGTTGGATAAGTATGTGGTGCTAGAAATATATAGGATTTTGTATTTCAGTTTTGAAATCTTACATCTGTTCCTCTATAAGGAGCTCCATCTTAGTTTGTTTTAGTTTTTACATTGATATTAAATCTTTGTTACCATATGTGAATATTGCATATATACATTCTTACTTTATCATCATATTTCAGAAAGTAAGCCATGAGAGTGCATCTTTATATTTACATAGGCACAACTTCTCTTTAATTTTGCCAAACAGGTCTTAATTTGTTTTACATATTTTTTTCACAGGCACTTGAAAATTAAAAATGTCAGTAGGATGGTATATGTGATTTACTGAATAGATAGATTAATATTTATAGAATTACTGTCTGTAGTGTTTTACTTATTTTATCTACCAACAGAAATATTGGTTTTAATAATTGTAGGAAAAACAAATCACATCATTTCTAGCTCTTTGTATTTTCATATATTTTTTGATAAAACAATTGTTCTTTATTTATCGAGTTCAAAGACTGTTTCTGGGTTATAGTCACATTCTCATATTTCTTTTAATTAACTAATCATCACATACAATATAAATATCTATGTTCTTAGTATTATACATGTTTCTATAATAATATCATATAAAACTATTCATTTTATTGATATATATTTCTATATACATATATCCAGAATTTTATATACATAAATATATATAAATTTGTGAGGATTTTTGTTTGTTTAGTTTTAGCTTGGTTTGTTGTTTCCTGCAATGGGGTTTCACTGTCAGCCTTGGTTGTCCTGGAACTCACCTTGTAGACCATGCTGGCCTCAAACTCACAGAGATCCACCAGCCTCTGCTTCTTGAGTGCTGGGATTAAAGGTGTACCACCACACCAGGCTTTCTGGTTATATTTTAAACTCTTCAATAATATAATTCATTCACTATACTCTTAATAATTAAATGTGTAAAATTTGACATTACATAATTGCACATTTTTGTGTAAAAATACAAAATTTTTATAGCTCACATGTGAGTGGTATTTTTCTGTGTATGTTTGTCGGACTTTGTGTGCGTGTGTGTGTGTGTGTGTGTGTGTGTGTGTGTGTGCATATGTGAGAGGTGAGAGAGAGAGACAGATAGAGAGACAGACAGAACTGAAATGTGTGGAGAGAGAGGTTGGCATCATTTTCCTCTTCGATCCCTTTCCAGCTTAGTTTTGGAAGCAAGTTTTCTCATTGAATGTCTAGCTTGCTGATTCTGCTAGATTGCCTGGCCAGCAATCCCCAGGGATCCTCTTGTCTCTCCAGCACTGAGTTTACATGGGCACATGACTGGAAACAGCTTTTATATAAAGAGTACTGGGGTAAAACTCAGGTCCACGTGCTTGTGCGGCAAGCACTTTGGTGACTGAACTGTATTCACAGCCCTAGTGTTTTCTAAACAGTTTACAATTGTCTTTTACTTTCTTAACTTGCTTTTAGTTCTTCCTAAATGTGTTTATATTATTTGTAATCCACATAATAGGCTGTTATTAATGTTTCATATCTCAATGACTGTTATTTGTTTTTATTTTCTTCCTGCATATATATATAGCATATTATATATATAGGATTATTTACATGAAGCTCATGTTGGTTAGCTTGTACAGCACAAATTTTAATTCTTGTGTACTGAATGATATAATATTGATTCCTTCATAAAATCATCCTTATCACATATTAATCATGATGAATTAATTCATCATGAACAAGATATAGTATTATAAACACAAATACTCTTGATTTAACTTTTTCCTTATTCTTTCAGTAATTATGTACTATTTTAATTCTATCATCTTCAAATTTTAAGATGATAATGTAAGCAAATGAATAACTTTTAGGATATAAAGAAAAAAACTTGGACTGTGATAAAACACCCTTAACTTCCCTATACTTTTAGTACAAAACACACTCATTTAAAATTTTACACATTTGAGATATGTTTTAAGTGTATAAATTTCACAATAAAATTGAAATCTGCATATCAATGTGGTAATAAAAGACTATAAAAGATTGGATTCTTATATGTTATTCTTCCAAACACTAAAGAATTATAAGAATTTATTTATTTAATTTTCATGTTAGTTTCTAATATTGTTTTGCAAAAAAAAAATCTCCCTACCTTGATAATGAGAGAATATATAAACTTTCTACATTCAACACATATCATAAATTCACATATAAAAATTTGAGTAGCTCTACTATTATGTCTGCCTCCCTTGTAGAGTGAAGCAATGAGAAATGAAAGAAACTACAACAAACATAAATAAGAACTTCCTGTGCAAACAAACCTGTCCAGTGACATGATCCTACAGAATCGATTAACATGAAATGTGTGCCAAGTGCCTATCGTGTGTTTGTGACCATCCTCTGAAGAGCGGCAGGAGAGAACCATTCCATTCACAATGGACGGTTTTTCATACAGCACAACCAGGAAATAGTGTTCTTTTCAAGACTAACAATACAAGTTTTTTCTTTTAAATGATAAATTGAGCTCTAAGAAAATAAACAGCATCTTCAAGTTTATATTAGTAACTCCGGAAGACAGATTCAACTCAGTCATGTTTTAGTTTTTGGGCTCTGCTTTCTCTATCTGATACATGTAAAAGATTTGAGGAAAGAGCCCCGTCACATCAGAAACAACTGAAACTTTCACAGCCTCAAAGATTCCCAACAGAATTGGCATTAATTCAACTTGACCCTCAGAAAAGTATTACTGTCTTCTGTAGAGGACTGATTCTTTGTTACGGACTCGAATTGTGTTTGTGGTTCCATCTATTTCTAAGTTGTTTAATTGGTTTCATTTCCTGACTCAGTTTTCTCTAATACCTCGGATGTCTGATACAGAGGTGCAACCCTCTTGGTCAGTGTAACCCTCTTTTGTGTCAGTCAATTACTGAGGCAATTTCGGGAGGTTATCCGGCCTCAATGGTGTATTCAAAAGGAACGTTTTGTGTTCCACCAAGGTCAAACTTCTCGACTGTAGAGGACTTCATAGTGCCTCCAACTTGTCCTCGAATCCTGACCTCCTGTACCTAGGAATGTGACTTAACGATTTTGCACATTCAAATAAGCCAAGGATGTGGAGATGAGCTCATCTTGGATTTAAGATAAACAATAAATCCTCTGACCTGCGATTCAATAACCGTAAAGGGAGAGAGGTTTAACACAAGCTTGCAAAGTAAAGGAAACACAGAAGCGAAGGGCAGAAGATGATGAAAGCAGAGACTAAACCACATGGGTTCAAGGCATAGAACATGAATTCCAGGTAGGAGAGCACCATGAAATAGTCTTGCGTTTTCCAGAAAGAACCAATCTGCCAATAGCCTATGTTGAATTTCGGGCTTTCAGTGCTTCAAGCAAACACATCCCTGATCTTTTAAGGAACCTGATTTGTGTAATTCTTTTAGGTTGCACTAAGAAGCTAATAAAGCCGCCATTCCTGTCACTCTCTTTCTCTCTCTCTCTCTCTCTCTCTCTCTCTCTCTCTCTCTCTCTCTCTCTCTCTCTCTCTCTCTCTCTCTCTCTTTTCCCGGTGCTTTGATCTCCTTCAAAGCAGTCACCATTCCCTCCACATCTCCCAAAGATGTAATCAAGAATTTCTTGTGATTAACTTCTCAATTAACTGAAACAAGGAAGTGGAGTCTGAACACCTGAAGAAAAAAATGTCAAAATGTTAGGTGCCAGGAAAATACCTTCGTCTTTTACAATTAAGTAGACCCGCAGGGTCTACAGCAAGGCTGTCTCACTCTTCATCGGCTTTGAAGCAATAGAAAACAAAGGAGCTGGAATGACCACTTGTGAGAAAGTGGCCTGCTAATCAAACACAGCTGGAGAGGAAGGGAAGCCTAATGAGACTGAGGAGTACTGAGACATCTTGCTTTTATGACACACACAGTGCTATCCAAATAAAGTTGTGTTTAAATGTAAAGATTTGTATTTTTTTGTATCAATGAGACAAGTTATTTTGAATGACCTTTCCTTGTGTTCATACAGCATCTGCAGGAACTATTTTTAGCCATGGTCTATATTACAAAGTTCTAACACTCATTGTAATCCGTATAAATGCCATATAGAAAACTCTCTCTGATACCAACATTGTATTTAATTTGTACAAAAAGTCCTAATTCTGTAAGAATATCTCATGCTGAAAAACCTATGACTATTCGTATGATCGTGATCACATCAGGACTTACTAAAAGTAATAATAACATGGATGACCACCATGAGGACAGGTTATTGTGGGTGAAATGCCAAGAGCCAAGTTAAGTCTCAGTTAAGGGCACTGTGACTGGTGGCCTTATCACTGAAGGTTACATTGAAGGTGATCAAAAGGACAAGTGGGAACCTGTGACCAGTCCTTAAGCAGAGGTCAGCCAGGTGTGAACTTCCTGGAAATGAATGTAAGAAGTTGAAGTTGAAAAAGCAAATGTATTTTTGGAAGATCAAGTTGTTCAGCTCTGTTGGATAAGAACACAGAATGAGAAAATATTCTGAATGCTTTTATGGCCTGAACATTTAATTTTACCAAGTGACAACTAATACTAACTTGTGTTATTTTCTTTAAGTATAGTAAACTATAAGAGACAGTAGATGCAAAGAGCAATCCTATTTTCAAGACAATAGCTAAGTAAAAAGAACGACAGGATTTAAGTCATAAGTGCCTAGGATCCTGAAAGGTCCTAGTCCACTCTTACCTGTTCCTTCTACTGTGTGCACTGGGAACTTAACATGACTTGCTGACTCTATAAAAGAACAGCAGGCCCGCCGGCCGGGCGGTGGTGGTGATTCCTCTAATCCCAGCACTCGGGAGGCAAAGACAGGTGGATCTTGGTGATTTCGAGGCCAGCCTGGTCTAGAAAGCGAGATCTAGGAAAGGCGCAAAGCCACACAGAGAAACCCTGTCTTGAAAAACAAAACAAAGAAAACAAAGAAAAAGAATAGCAGGCAATCAGCATCCTCACACTGTGGTTAATAGGGAAGGTAACGTTGGAAGTTCTGTCTTGAATTTTCCTGTTTACATAGGGGTACTCCCCCAATCAATTTAGGCATGCCTGTTTAAACATCAAGACATGCAGCAAAGCCTTCCAGGGAGACAAAGCATTCACTTGTGGACTGAGAAGAAGAGAAGCAAGCTCCTCAGGAGAAGGAAAGATGATTTTTGATTTTGAGACTCTCTCCATAGATACCAAGGCTCCAGGAGACACAGAAGCAGTCAGAACAGAGTCAGCAGAAAAGGCAAACCTAACCTGTGAGTTCATTTCACCTGTAGAGAAACATCGAGGTACAAAGAAAATGCCTTGTATGAGAAGGAGTATATTTTAAGATTCAGCTATGAGGAGCAGTTCCAATAGGCAGAACCCACAGAGAAGCTGGGCACAGTGGCACTTTGAAACACAGTGCTGATGGGGCATCGATAGGTAGAGACCCAGGAGTTCCTGGCTAGTCTGATTAAGCACAACAGTGACTCCAGGTTCACAAAGAGATGTTGTGTCAAAAATCTAAGAGATGGAGTGAAAATAGACACTTGCATAGTTCCATGCACATACACGCATAGAGTATAACACATGTGTGCACAGACACACACAACATTAATACTAATAAAAATGATATATTGTTTCATATTCAAATATATTTAAGTAGCATGCACTATACATTTACAGGCAATGATAAATTTTGATAAAAATCTTTATTCATGAATGAACTGCGTATTTGTACACACACAAAAACATGTATACACCAATTCTTTTCACGGTAAAAAAAGGCATACAATGGTGAAATAATTACTGATGTTCATTACAAAATATATGACTATGAAATTGCACAACAAAGTCTGAAGGATTATTACTTTGCATGGTAGTTTGAGTACAAATAAATGGCTTCAGTACAAATAAATGGCTCTATCATTAAGTAATATGAAAATACGGGTTTGTGGTAGGTGTCACATGTCACATTGTGGTAATCATGTAATATAAAGTAGTGTGTACTATTATATATTACTTTTTTAACCCCAGAGCAGAAGAACCAAGGATAAAATAATTTTGGATAACAATGTTTTGTAAGCATTGTGAAATATCACTTGTTCTATATATATGAGGAAATTAGAAATAAGAAAATGTAAATAACTTATGAAAGATCACATAAGCTTTGAGTAAAAGTCAGATCTCACATTATAACAGTATTTGGTATTAGGTTAAAATGCAGAAACTTTTTTCAGCCAACAACTAGTTTAAGAGGCAACCACAATAGTATATGGATTCTATTTTTATTCAAAAACATTTTTTAAACGATTGCATTTTTAACCAGGTGAGAAATAACATATAATTGCAAATACCCTCTGCTGTAGTGTTTTTGTTTTTTTTAGAATTTACCCTAAAGACATGTTTTGGATATCAAAAAAAGTCATGAACAAAACTTAGAATGCATTTAGTTTCTTTTCTAATACCACCAGTTTACTTCAAAGAGCTGTAGTCGAGAGGTTTTAAAACTATGGGCCACTAAATCTGCACAGTGACCAAACATGCAGCCATGAAAATGATGATGTGAGAAATACATTTAATAACAGGAGGTTTGATTTTGATTTTTACAAGTTTTTTCAGAAGGTCATGTTAAATATAGAGTTGTAAAAAAAGAGATGTCTCTCTTGTTCATCTTATTCTACATCTCTGTGCTTTATATTATATTTTGTGCTTCTGATTTTCTGTATTATTATTCTTAAGAACTATTTCAAGAACCAGTGAATAGGTATCTCACTGCCAGTCTTTATATTGAGAATTGATTCTTAGGTCCCACAGATTAGAAGGAGAGATCTTTGTCCCTATTTTTCTCTCCAATATCCGCAAGCCATGTCTGGACAGCGGATCCACCTCCCAAACATCTTACAAACATAAACCAATGAAGTTCAAAAATATTCAAAATGAACCATTTCAAATTCAATACTGGGAATTTAGAAACTGTAATTTTATCATATATATAATGAAATACTGAATAGTTCTTTTAATGAATAAGTTTGTCCTAAATGCAGGAAAGAGACGAAAACAGTCCTTAGAACAGTGAATGTAGAGAATCAAAATATACCCAATGTACATGTAGTGGGCTTTAAGGGATGACATAAACTAAAACTTACTGTTTTGTTCAATAATTATATAATGTTAGTTTATGCTTGTCTGTTCACTAACTTACTAATGATATGTGGGGTGTGGGTACCTGAATGTTCTAGGAAGTGTGTGGAGGTCAGAATACATTTGAGAGTACGATTTTCTTTTCAAACAGTTGTGGTCTGGCATAAAACTCAGTTCATCAGGAGTGGTAACAAATATCTTTACCTAGTAGGACCCTGCCCTGGCTCCTATGAATATAGGTTTCTATGTATATTTGGGTTCTGTGAAGACCAATGGTGAAGAATCCTAATAAATATCGCAAATATTTTTGAAGCATATTCATCTTTATTTTTACTTTTCTTTCAGTTGTTCCTTCAGTAAATTTTCTTCTATTTATATTGTTTCTTGTTTTTTTGTTCTTTGGTTGCACTCTGTGTGTGTGTGTGTGTGTGTGTGTGTGTGTGTGTGTGTGTGTGTAATTTGCACAAGTGCACTCTTCTAAGTGAGGCCACTAAAGCCAGGGAGGATACCCTCAGATGTCTATCTTTTTCTGCAGTAGGGCCTTGACACAGGGTCTCTCATTTAGCCTGAAGCTAGCTGTTTTATCCCCGGGGTGACTGGTGAAAAATACCCCTGAAATCCCTTTCTAGGCACACATGAGGTTACAAGCGTACATAGCCACAAACAACTTTTTTTTTTTTTATGGATTCAGGTCTCTCACCTTTTGCTTGCATGTTGAATGATCTTCCACAATGAGCAGTTTTCCCAGCCCGTAATGCTATTCTATTAATAAAGGATATTCATGAGCACGGTGTCTCAAACCTTTAATCTCCACACTTCAGAGAATAAGGAAGAAATACTACATCCAGTTTCAGGCCAGTATGGCTGGTGGAGAGATTCTGTCTCAATATCCTTAAATAGATAGGTAGATGATAGATACATAAGGATAGATAGATAGATAGATAGATAGATAGATAGATAGATAGATAGATAGATAGATAGATAGATAGGTGATACATAGCTGAATGAAACTTCACTGAAAGTTTTGTCATCGTAGGTTTTGGAAGTATTTTTTGTTTTTATTTCCTTTAGGTTGTATGGGACCTTTCTTCAGTTGTTGCTGATCGACACACTTAATAATGCACTATTTTAGTAACTTTGATCCTATGGGCTTGGTTTACAATATGTGTCCTTGCAACGATAATTAGATCTAGGATTGATGGCTTTTCTTAGCAGCAACATGCACATAGGAATGAAACAGATTACACCATATATCAGTGTATGAAATTGAAATAAAAATTTAACAATCCAGAGCCTGGATTTTGCTGGAAAACTCAAATAACAATTTTTCTTGAAGTCAGTTTGTAAGAATAAGCATATTGCTTTCAGCATACCTTGTGAGTATGTCTTATTTTTAGTATGCTCTGCTAATGCTATCAACCGTTTATACAACATCAAGATTAGAACAGTAGCACTCTGCTTTCTTCCCTGGAGGGTACTACTCTTAGGAGTGTTATCAAACTTTTCTTTTGGATTCTGTTTTATTTGTGTGTATCTTATGCACATTTGAAACATTCATCCCTTAACCGTTGTTAACACTGTCAATGTGAGCAGGTTGTTTCTTTGGGAGTCTATTTTTTTTTTTTTTTTGGTACAGATTGCTTATGTCTAGCTGTGTCCCCTAATAAAAAGCCTTCTGATCCATTATCTCTTGACCTTTTTCTGCTTTTTACATTGTGAGAATTTTGAAATGTCTTCCTATTATTTTTCACTAAAAGCACATTATGTACTGAAAGTTTTTATACTTTATTCATATCTTTAAAAACATTTTCTGACAGGTCTCAGTAAAATATTTACAAATATTACTGTAAATATATAGTTAACTAAGAGATGTGAAAAAACTTGAAATAGATTTTGTTTGTTTTCCAGTTTAGTACTACAGTATTAATCACAAAGTAACTCCAAATAAAACTAAATAAAATGAGATGACTATTATCTATTAAAAAACATTCAAACATATAACAACAGACTTAATGTAAATTCTTCATAAGAAACATCATCAAAGCATTTAGATTGTAATTTTATGTTCAATTTATACTAAACCTGATTGAAGGAACTAATTATTTTTTCAAGACAAGATGAGTATTTTGTCTTAATGCTGTTTGGTACATGAAAATTATTACTTAAATATATAAAAGCATTTCAATTTTTAAAACAGAAAAAACTGCAAACTATAATTTTCTATAAATATTAGCTGAAGTGCATATTTAGAAATAAACTTATAAATAACTATCTATTATTAGTTGCATAGTAATTGAAAAAATGTAATTGAAAAATATTAAAATACAAGCTTATTATTGAAATTAATTTTGCCTCCATTTCGTTATACTTTTCTTTGTAAATCTATGTTGACACTTCTTGAGATTGTGTTACTAATATTCATCTTCTTGAACGCTATTGTTTTTAGGTATAGAAGACAATAATTTAATTTTTGTTTTCTTCTTCTTTACAATTAATTTTGGTTGATTGTTTTAAAGGATAAAACTGAGGAAACATCAACTTTGATTTAAATAGTATTAACAGATTTCTTGCATACAGAGATTAAAACATATCACTGATGCATTCTTATAAAAAGTTAATGAACTTTCAAATTTAATGTTGGAGTTGGCAATAGATTTCAAACAATGAGTAGCAAATTGGGATAGAAATGATGATTATGCTTTCGAGGGAAAAAATAAAGTTCAAACTATTGTCGAGTGAGAAAGTATCTCAAACAATGGTTAATGTTAATTGCATATGTAAGGATTTTATTCAAATAATTTTAGAATATACACTTTAAGAACAGGGATTCAGCCATAAAATGAAGTTGGTAATAATAAATAGTATATTATTTCACTTGAATTTATCAAGTTAAACATTGCATTTCAAAAAATGTATTGTAAGAGGCATGATAAATAACTTCCTAAGCATCAACAGCCATACAATGAAGTTGGTAATGATAAATAGTATAGAATTTTACTTGAATTTATCAAGTTAAACAATTGCATTTCAAAAAATGTATTATGAGAGTTATGATAAATAACTTGCTAAGCATAACATACTTAGGTCTTATATTACAGGAAAGATATACAATCTAAATGATAAATGCAAAATTGTATTTTGAAAGCCATTGTGTGCAAATAACAGTGAAGAAGGGATAATAGTTCAGTTTATTCAACATTACCTCAAATGAATCTATTACTAAAAGAATTACTAAGTATCACATAAAACTAAAATGACTAAAGCTCTAATATAGTAAAAGAAATGTTCACCATCAGAAGACCAATATTCTGCATGTGTTATTGGTTTAAATTTTCTTTGAATATTTGATCCTAAATAAAAAAAATAGCAATGTATTGATTTTAATTATTCGATGATAAGAAGGAATCAAGATAAGAGAGATTCCTTTTATTACAAGGGCACAGAATCTGACATTTACAGTTTAAGCAATTATTATTGAGCTTCTGGTTGTTTTTAACTTAGTGTGAAATAGTTCAGAAATACTTATTTAGGGCAGGTAAGCCGGTTAGCATGATTGCTTACCACATCATTTCTGTTTAACCTTCTGATCCCTGTTCAACAAGTCATACTTACACTGAGACTATTTCATTCTATTAAAAGCACATGGAAAGTAATAAAGATAATTAAAGACATATACATGAACCACATCATTTTCAAATTTGCTGAAAACTTTTTATTGTATATAATCACAGACCTAAAAATCATCATCCAAATAGAATTGATTTCTAAAATTTACATCAATAAGCTTTACTTAAACTTAATAAGAATTAATTATTCACTTCTTGATGATTTCATCATATAACTGCTAATATATATATCTTTTAAATGTATAATAAGATCCAATTTTCTTTAGTGAGCACATCTTGAACAATGGATTGAGCTATTTAGAAATATTGAAACAATGCATTTACTAATGAATATTTATGACCATAATTAAGTGATTATTTTTTCCAGATTTTTATAAACACCATCAAAGAAAAAATATTCAGAATATTGTGGTAATGAAGCAGCAAGAACACGCGCAGGACGTGAAGGGTCCTTACGTTCCTTTCCTCATTCTTACATAATCTGGATTGCCAGATGATACTTCCCGATTTAACATGTTAGTGGTCATGACTATTTGGGGGCTATATGAAATCAAAACAATGAGTTTAAATATATCTTATTTTCCACAGTAATGTCCTGAGTCTAATATCTGTAATACGATCATATTGATCAGTAATTACTATGAAAGAAAGCCCAGTTCAAGACCTAGCAGGAATCCTTACTAGGCAAGACAGCTATCCGTGATTGCAGTATGATTCAGATCTGTGACAGAATTACTTAGCAAAGTAGCAAGAGTCTGTGGAAGCACGTCAGCCTGAACTTTTCAAGCACCATCATTTAGTTTTTCAATGTCACAAAAGGCTTCTTTACGTTAGATGTAAAGTCCCGAGACATGGTTGCACTATCCACAACTTTTAAAATATTCATACGTATTAATAGAAAATAATGCTGATGTTTTGAGGCTTTTTTAGAGCAATCAAAATCATTAAAAAATATATAAATATCTAAGAACTAGTTAGGCGACTGCTTCCTTTAATATTATCAGTGACCTCTTCTCTCTTGTGTTTTTTCTTCTAATTATGTCTCTCCACACTTTTGGAATTAACTTCCTGGAAAGAATGTCTATAAAACCACAGTTATTATAACAGTTCAGAACTGGAATTCTGCTAAATACTTCCTTTTCACTAATTTGATATCAAAAGTTTCTCCATTATGAATTTTAAATAATGATTCTGCAAATATGGAATGTAGCTTTACCTTGCTATTAAAAAAAAAAAAAACTTTCCTGGTTGTTTCTAATTTTTTTTGTCTTTAAATTACATTATAAGTGACTCATGTAATAAGATTTTTACAAAGAATATCAGAAAATTTATTTTATTTGACTGAAAGGCAGGACATAAGATCATGTATCTATGGATAAATGGCTACAAATTTATAGGAAGAACTATACAATCATCCACAGAAAAAATTCTTGAGGATCCTGGCTGGGACTTCAAAGAGAATTTTGAAAGATCAGTGAAATAGAATCTATCATAACAATACTAAATAGGTCAAAGTGTATTTGTATCAGAAATCTATCGATTAATGTATAAGCATAAAAATTTGCAAATAAGATATTCACATTAACATATGAAAATATATGTAAATGCATATACCTGTATGTAAAATTAAGTAGTAGACTTTTACACAAGAAAATATAGGTTGAAATATTTTCTTAAACTTAAAAGTACCTGTGACAACTATCTGATGAGCTTAAATATTTAATTATACTAATGATAAAATTTGGAAATATTTGAAGTAAATCTTGGGATCTTGATCCTTCCTGCTAAGATTTCTATTCCAAGATATATTTGTAATTTGTAAATTTCTGCTTATGTCTAATATAAGTCCTATTTTGATATTACAGTGTTTTTCTTATATACATTTCTGAGACTTTTTAAAGAAATATTAGGATTCACATTCTTCTGAAATATTCACACTTCGTATCTATGTGCATTTTCTGAAAATTGTAAGTGAAAGCCATGCCCACCTAGAATTTATACCACAGATAAATCCAACAGGAAAGTGATGAGACAGAAATTAAAGATAAAAGGTTCCAACTTCTGCTTCTTTACTGACTGATAAAGCTGTTTTATCTCCTTGAGTAAAATGTAATGGAGAGGACCCGGACACCATTGCCTTTTCACAATCTTTCAATCTCCCTCTGTGTTTATGAAAAAATTATTCAGTTTAAATATTTTTAAGTCGAAGCTCCCTAGCTACATTCTATGTTGCTTGAAGATATTTACTTAATGTGGCTAAGGTGGGCTGAAGCTGTCAAGAAATGGAATGACAGCGTAACTAATACATAACATGAATCAAAGTGAATTTAAAAGTCACAGTTGGTGATTCCCCCAGTCCAACTGTCATCCTCAGGGTTGCTTTAATTTTAGAAAGTATTTAACAGATATCCATATAGGATTGTTGTGTTTTTCAAATAAAAATTAAAAATTAAGCTATTTCTCATTTTTTTCAATGTAGTCCTGGGTTATTGTAAGTGTCCCAGTACAAGTTAAGTACATATATATGTGTTTTATGTATTCTATATGTATACCCATATCCAGAATGTGTGCATTTAGTAATCCACTATCTTTCCCATAAACATGAAGTTAACTTCTGTAGTGTTACTACTCTACTATATGAAGAAGGTACTAAGAAATTACTTTTCAAAAACTTGTGAAACATCATCTACTTACAAGATGATTGTGGTATCAATTTTATCAAAATTCCATTAATACTGAAGATGCAGATAAACATACGTGCATCCGGCTTTCTTGGAAGATAATCATGAAAATAATAAAAATCATATATGGCCATTAAACCTATTTAACTAAATGAACACTGTGTTGCTAGCTGACTTTAAAATTTCCAGTAAGAGTTACCATATTTAAGTAACTTAACAGGTTTAGTAATTATCAGAAATTAAATTTTCAGCACCTTTCTCTGAAGTCCCCATATTCTTTGCTGTGTGAGAGGCATAAACTTGAGATAGTTTGGTTAAAAATATCTATAATCATTGTATCTGTGTAGTGAGAACCAGGATAAAATTAGATTCTTCACAAAGCTAGTCACATCATTAATTGAATTCCAAGCCCTCTTGATACTGTGTGAATCTATCAGAAATAGAGTTTCAAGAATGCACAGTTAGGGGCTGTTCAACTATCTGATGACTTAGAACACAATCACATGTATTTTAAGACACACACGCACGAGGGGAAAGTATAATATAATTCAAATGATTGCTTGTACTAATTTTCCAAAGGTGTCATGACTATCTTTGTGTTCCTTAAAATATGTTATATAAATCTGTAACATTTTAATTACCAAATTATGATACTAATAAGACTAAATTGGTATTGTTCAGACTGCTTAGACACAATGCTGTACCACACTGTAGTCTACAGGAAAACCTAGGGACTAGAAAGATACTTCCTGTTGTGGAGTTGATTAAAAATATGATCTAACATTGGGTACAATGGCTCTTGATGCAACTTAAGCCTTTTGTGCTCTACCTGTAAAATGGGCAATGCACTTATCTCTTAACTGTATAATTATTTTCTCAGATGCATCAGTTGGGATAATGTTTTAAAATAGATGTAGCAAGGCAGATATCTCTCCAAATTATTATTGCTATCATAATTGTTGGCATAAAGACACTAAATAGTCTGAGATAGATATACCTGCTGTCTTATTTGAAGACTTTTAGGGTCTAAATTTTATATAAATGTTTTTATAACTATTTCAGAGACAATAATTTTATATAATTCTAGAGAAAGAGGAACATTTATTCTAAAAAAAATCACTTCAAAGTTCTGTTAACTTTATTCAACTATTTTGGGAAATAACTATGCTTCTCCATCTTAAATTTACAAAACAAAAATATGTTGCATTCAACCTGATAATGTTTACTTATTTTCAGATACAAGTTTGCACACACATGTGCGCGTACACACACACACACACACACACACACACACACACACACACACACACACACAAACTGTCATTAAAACTATTGTACATTGGCTTTACTCACGCCATGGCAAAAAAAAAATACATTGTTTTTAATGGAGCTCTTATTCACCATAATCTATCACCATGGATGTAGCTGATAGTTTTATGTGAACAGATCCAAGTGTACTTTAATTTATAAAAGGAAACTCATTAGAAATGTTTTATGAAAGTTAAAAAGTGCTTAGGAGAACTGAAATTTTGAGAGTTATACTTTAGTCATGTTTCAATTCATACGCCATTTTTTCAAAGATAACAGAAAATTCAGTGTTGCTGATAAAGCAAACTCCACACACATTTTTTTCTCCCATCAACGTGATTAAATCGGTATAAATGAGCGTTAGATTTGTTTTAGTACCGTTTTCCATTGCTCCATCTGCTGGATGTGACTGCATCTCCTGCAGCAAGTGGGGACCCCTCAAACTAACGTGAATTAATTCAGCAGGTGGCTTCAAAAAGGCTCCAGAACGTTGCTTGTGAAACTTATAATGACTTTTACATTCTTTTGTTCAATAAGAGTTCCTATTTTAATGTAAGGGGAAAGGGGAATGGAGCAAAACAGACTATAATCTCAGAAAAGATACAGTTTGCAGCAGATGAAGTATTAAAGACAAGAGATGGGCTTCTCTGCTGGTTTGAACACTATTCTCACCATTCTGTTTTTATTGGTATTTATATGACAGGTCCTAAAGCCTTCCTCCTAACCCAGAAATGGAAATCATATGCAAAATAACTTTTTGAAACATTTAAAGGGGACATTCAAGAAACATAAATATCACAAAAGGCAATCATGACTCTCAACAGAATTGACCGAGTTATAGGGTACCATTTGCTTACTGACCCCGCAGCGTCTACGCAGGCAGCTCTTGAGTCGCACTCTTGGACAAGGCAGCCCCAGTTTTCCGCCTTCTCCCAGTCACAGACCGGACAACATGCAGCTGCTGCCACCAGCCAAACCTCTTTCAGGGCCACCACCGCTGCCGCTGCTGCTTCAAAACCGTGGCTGCTGCTGCTGCTGCAAAGAAAGGGTTACTCCTCCCTGGGAGTCAAGTGGCTGCAAACTTCCCCTGTTTTACATGTACGTTTCCCTGCAAACTTGTAAGCCCTTTCCTGCAGAAGGGCCAAGGAAACCCTTCACAAGCATCACAGTCAATACCATCATAACCGACACCCCCAGAAGGTAAGACCTGCGATTCTATCCGAAAGGCAATCTTCATCCAGATGGGAAGCACCTCTTCCAGCATCAACTGCCCCCGCTCGGTTCCTATCAGCAAATTTACCCGTGCGAGCAGTCGCCACTGCCACCAGCGAGTGTGAAGGTGGAGGTAAAGTTTGACGAATGGTGGCCACCCCTGGCAGGGAAAGGATCTAGACATCTACCTACCCACGAGGGCTGGGCGACAGGAGATGCCTGTAGGAAAAGTGTCACGTACCTTTCTCCGGTTGTCGGGCTCCAAGCTCAGGACCCCGTGAGTCTGCGATGTGGCGGGGCGAGCGTCCAGCCCTGGCCGCGGGCTCCCTTCCGGGGGTGACCGGAGCCGCCTCCGCCGCTGCGCCCGGGCGCGGGGCCGAGCCGCCTGCGACGCGCCAAGGGCGCCGGGCACTGCCAGTCACTTGGCCCAGAGAAGTTGGGCAGAGCCTCCGTGGCGAGCCTCGGCCACCGGGGAGAGCAACACGTTTAGTTTGAACTTTCCAGCTCCAGTCCCAGCGAATACACACTCAACGCACACACACGCGCGCTCCGAGAGCCTGTCACAGGCGAGCGGACTGGCACCCGTGGCTCTCTGGCCGCGTCTTTCTCTCTCCCTCGCTCTTATTGGCGCGGAGGTTATTGTTTTATTTATTTATTTCCTCCTCTTGGCTCCATCCCCCGCCCCTCATCTCCCGCCCTGCCTGCTCCTCCTCCCCCTCCTCCCCCTTAAGTGTCTCTGAGCCCAGCGGTGGCTGTCGCTCCAGCTGCGGCGTTGCGGGCTTGCCGGCTGCTCTCCCCTCCCCGCGTGGGGGCGCGGGGACCCAGGCGCCCTGGGAGGGCGGGGCAGCAACCGGGAGAGGACACCCAGGGGGCTCTGCTTGCTGTGGAGGAGGCGACGAGTGTCGGTGGAGGTGAGGGGACTTCTCTTCGGGTTCCCCGGGACAGTGCTGCGTGCGGCTCCACCACCCTCCAAGAGGGAGAAGCTGGTGATCGCAGCGCAGAGACTGTCCGCCCTGGCGGTGGCTGCGCTTGAACCGCGGCTGCCTCTTGTGAGTGCAGATGCACCGGCTCCAGCACCCCGCCAGAGAAGAGGCTCGTCAGTGTCCAGCGGCTGGGCTGCCAGCCTCCTCCTCGAGGGCTTCTGCAAACCCCAGGGGGACGCTCCCATTCCCAAAAGGGAGTTTAACCTCCGGCGATGCCAGTTGTCATTTTTGTAAATGGTGGTTCAAGTGTATGTTAGGCTTCCTCACTGCCCTGCCTGCGCCTCCTCCTACTCTCGAGAAAGGTGCCTACCTCCCTCAGGTGCAGTACCCATCGCTGGGGCGACGGGCTTGGGACGCCTACCTTCCACTCCAAACCGACCTACAAGATCTGATCCGGAGTGCAATGTCTTTGGGCTACCGTTGGCCTCCAAACTGAGCTCCTAAATGGCAATTGACCGCAGGTGCCACGGTTTTTCAGTCACAATCTAACCTTTTCCCAAACCTGCGGAAGAGATGATGACCTTAGAGGCAGCCGCCCACCCCCACCCTCTACAGTCTGAAAGCTATTTTCCACCAAGAAGCCCATTTTTGACTCAAGGAAATCCTTCCATTCCCGTGGAATACTCCACTGCCTGGCGGCTTTTCCGGCAAAAAAAAAAAAAAAAAATCTTTACAGGGTTCCCAAAAAGAGAAGGGAGGGGGGATTAAAATGAAATAAATCTAGGCCGCATCATGATAAATAAGCAGTCAGTAAACTAGGCACCATCCCAAAGGATGGGATGCAAATTTTGCCTCCCGGATTTGGAAGCGGGATTCCTTTCCTCAGCGTTTTGCCCTGGGAAGCTCTAGCATTTTTTTTTTTTTAATAAATACTCTTGTAAAAGCACCCGTTTAATACTAGAATGCTTACAATTTTTTTATAGTATATGTATATTCTAACCTATGTGTGTATTTTATATTATGCCCAGTTATTTCTCCCAACTTTCTGATAATTTCTGGTTAGATATTTATACATTGGTTGTTTTCAATATTTACTTAGAATTTCCCTATTAATGTACAAATACCCCTTAAGGACCTAGGTTTTTTTTTTTTTCTACTTTACAGTCTCATTGACATCCCAAGTAAGCCCCCCAGAGGTCAGCTGAGGAACAGGTGGAGACTGATGTGAGAGAAGGAAAAGAATGCTCATCCTTTCTGCATACTACAGTTGCTCTCTTCCCTACAGCCAGTTGTCATTTGCAAAGTAGAGTGACCCTGACTGCACTCCCAGGTCCTCCCTCACTTAGGAAGCACCAGCTTTCTGGGAAAGGGGGCCACAGATAGTGAGTAGCTTTCCACTAAATGGTTTCACACAGACATCATCAAGGAAGAACAGTTGCGGTACCTCACTGCTCCTGAGTGATGAACATGAATGATTGTCATTCTCTGAGACCATGTCTTCCATAACATAGGGATATCTTCATTCAAAATTAGCATGGGCCGTATACCATTTTAAGTCCCCCAAGTTGGAATAGCATACATTTGCTATGTGATCCAAAGATAACCAGACTCTTAACCTGTTAGATGGCTAACTGACTACAGGGTTAGAATTTTAGATACAGGTTTATATGAATCTATATCTGAAAGTATTCATATACATTATATAGATATATAATTAGATAGATACTATAGATGGATGGACAGATATATAGATAGATGATAGATAGATAGATAGATAGATAGATAGATAGATAGATAGATAGGAAGAGTTGGAGGTCAGTGGCTCCTCTCCTGTTCTCCTGTATTTATCCTAGACTCTTACCCACATCTCCTGGACTGCAGCTGTAATAGTTTTCCTTTTTTTCCCCATGTGAATTTTATCTTTCATCACATTTGTCCTCAGTGTGCTTCTACTCAGCAATATCCCAAAAGACAGATGTTTATTGGGAGCTGAATTGCACATAATGTTGCTATAATAACCTCGAACACATATTTGTCACTGAAAATCATGTAAATTGGAAAAGAAATTCGATAGGTATTATTTTGTTATCTTGAAAAGTGATTGAATGGCATCCATGAATATTAGCACTGTCCATGGTGCTACACGCCTGTAACCTCAGGACTAAGGTCGGCCAAGGATCACAAGGTCTGGACTAGTATGGGCCACATATGGAAAATTCATTCAAAACAAATCTACCACTGGAAGCCATCAATTATTGTGTTTATGACTGTACACATGGTCTGATTAAATTACATTTTAAATATGTGCAGTGTGTGAACTGCTATCACAAATACATAAAGAATACAGCATTTTATTGGAGTTTCATTGTATTTATTAAACACTGCAATATATTAAAGACTAGCCTAATGTATTGAGAGGGAATTTTGAGAAACTCCAAATTTTACTCTTAAAAAAAGAGTATACAGTTGCACAACTTCACCAACCAGGTTAAGCTTATTTAATAATATTCAGTTGCTATTTTCTTGGCAAAAATCCATCTTGGCAGATCCATCAAGAAATGGAAAAATAATAAGAGAGAAGGAAGTCTTGTTAAGAAGCAGGAAGCATGGAGAGACAGAAATGTAGATGGATACATCATGTCTGCTGAGAACATCAGCATGCTCAGAATGCTGATTCTTAGCATTCTACATGATATATCAAGTTTAGGGCATTTGTCTACAGATTTGTACTGTTGTGTCTACGTTGTCAAAACTAAGTCAGACAGACAACAGGGAAAGCAGGCAAACCTCCTTTCCAAGTCAAGAAATTCTACTGTCTTACATTTTAAATATGAGATACCATCATGAGTTATAATCTCATTTAGTTCAAAAATTTAACCATTTAAAAAAATACTAAAGGCATCACCACTTACCTCGAATCACTAGTTCTTAAACAGTGACCTATTTATTTGCATGTAAGTGTACATACACACTGTCAACATCTAGCCTTACTGGCTGTATGTGTAATTATCTAGTTTATACATGTAGAAACTAGAGGTCAAATATAAAAAGGAAATATGCTGACTACTGTGCTAGACACAGCAATTACTGTATTTTGGGGCTAAGAGTGACCTTTTGTATGTTAGAAAATGACTATGCAAATTACTAACAAATATAACCTTAATATTTAGCATGTTTTATCTCTTCATTTTCTTCAGCCCTTTTTAAAATTTTTTGTAAACTTCCCTATTACAACGTATCCTTTGTGACATCCTTGCAGATTATGAAGCAAAGACTATCTATTGTCCACTCCTGTGAACAGTCTCCTCATGCTGTACTAACCACCACCACCACCAGTTTGGTGGTTTTTTTTTTTTTTTTTTTAACTCTTCCTTCAGTTTTATTAAGTCTTGAATGACTTTGGGGCACAGTCCAGAGAGATTTTCAATAAGTTTTTCAATTATATTTCAAGGGAGCCCAAAAGAAGGGCAGTCTTTTTGCTGATAAGAAGATCAAGGTTAGAGATATCCACGATAAAGTTTCCAGAGAGGTCTCTGTGTATGTGAAAACAGAAATCCTCATGCCAAATGTGGCTTTTCTCAATATTGTGGACAGGAGCTCTGGAATGAAATCCTCCAAAGTCTTCATGGTGTCTATATGGTTTACACTCAACAGTTCTCCCTTCCTTCCTATTTTAAAAGCTGACTCATTTGATTCAGTATTAAAATCTATTCCTCTTGAACCATTATAAATGCTAATCCATCTGTTTAGATTACACCACCTTTCTTCATCTCTCCAGCTAGAGTCCCTCTTTATCGTCTTCAGTCTCTGCACAGTCACATGGTTTGATAGCAATCACCTCCTTGTTTGATTTTGAATCATCCTTATTCTCATGACTATATTTTTCCAACAGAGTACAGAACAACTTATAACTGCATGCACCTGAGACACATATGGGATAAATGTTTTATATCATTAGAATTTAGATCCCATGGGGAGGATTTTCAACACTGTTCAGCTGTAGTGGAGTGCCTGAACATACAGTAGTTGCCCAAAAGTGAATGGTTCTATGGAAAATGTCAATCAATATAATTTGTAAGGTTCATGGAAGAAATAGTGGACATTGAACAATTACGTTATGATATGATTAATAAAATACAACAGTATTTTTAATAAAATTATAGTTTTTAATCACTACTATAAAAAGCCATGATGTTTTTAACTTGTTTTTGTCATTTCTATAAAAACAACACACATTGCTTTTTTATAAACCTTAAATTTATTCTCTGCATATGTTTTGATAATTAGAAATCATAAAAATTAAAAATTCACAGCATGTTGGCATCCTAGAACAGTAAGGCTTTATTCATCATTAATTTACACCTGTTTTGGTTTAGAATTTAAATGTTTTTAAAAGAAAAAAATTAATCTACATTCTAAATTAATCACTGACTACTTAGTTTAAAGTTGATAATGACAGGTAAAACTTACTGTTATACAGAATGTTCACATTAGAGAAGAAAAGTAGTTTAAGTCATAATCAGTAAGTAGCATACATGACGTTTATATACTTAATTTTTCATTATATAAAATTTGTGATATGAGACTAATTCAGATAGCACTTTTAATTTCAGAAGAGTCTATGAAAGTGATAGATTGAATATGTAGAAAGTGAGAAAATAGATAGGAATGAAATGTACCTTTTAAATCCAAATTTTTTACCTTTGTTTCCCATTTTATTTGAGATAGATTGTTTTATCCTGTATAGTTTACCCCTCCTTCTTAACTTACTCCTACCAGTTCCTCGCCAAACCACCTCTTCTCCAGATCTACTCCCTTTCTTTCTTTCTTTCTTTCTTTCTTTCTTTCTTTCTTTCTTTCTTTCTTTCTTTCTTTCTTTCTTCCTTCCTTCCTTCCTTCCTTTCTTTCTTTCTCTCTCTTTCTTTCTTTCTCTTTCTTTTTTTTGCTTCTATAAAAATCTTTCAACCAAGACTTTTTTCATTTTTTTTATTAAAAGATTTTCTATTCATTTTACATACCCACCACGGATTCCCCTCTCCTCTCTCCTCCCGTACCTCCCTTGCCTCCCCTCCCAACCCACTCACTCCCCATTCCCACCTCCTCCAAGGCAAGGTCTCCCACGTGGAGTCAGTAGAACCTGTTATATTCAGTTGAGGCAGATCCAGGCCCATCCTCCCTGCTTCCAGGCTAAGCAAAGTGTCCCACCATAGGCACTAGGCTCCAAAAAGCCAGCTCATGCACCAGGGACAGGTCCTGATCACACTGCCTGGGGGCCCCCTAAACAGTTCAAGATAAACAACTGTCTTGCTTATCCAGAGAGCCTAGTCCATTACCATGGGGGCTTCTCAGCTATTGGTCCACAGTTCATGCATTTCCACTGGTTTGGCTGGTGGTCTCTGTACATTTTCCTATCCTGATCTCGATGTCTCTTGCTCATATAATCTCTTTCTCTCATCAGTTGGACTCCTGGAGCTCTGCCTGCCCCCCAGCCATGCATCTGTGCATCTGCCTCCTTCAGTCAGTGGATGAGGGCTCTATGATGACAGTTAGGGTATTCAGCCATCTGATCACCAGAGTAGGGCACTTCAGGCACCCTGTCGACTATTGATCTACTCCCTTTCTGTCTCTCCTTAGAAAATAACAAGCTTCTAAGAGCTCACACCCAAACACTACAAAATAAAATATAGTAAAATAAAACAAAAACCGTCGTATTGAAGTTGGACAAGGCAACACAACAAAAGGAAAAGATCCCAAGAGCAGGCACAAGAGTCAGAAACCCACTCATTCAAACATTCAGGGTTCCCATATAAAGTACTAAACTGAGAGCTGTAGTGTATATGCAGGGGACCTGGTATAGACCCATGTAGGTCCGTACCTGCGGTCTCTGCATGTTCATGTGTACCTAGCTTAGGTGAGTCAAAGATCCTTGTTAAGTCCAGAAATTTTGATGAGGCTCAATAAAAACACAAGGATTTTTTATAATGCTAAAATACAAAGAAGTGCATTTCCCATATTCTCAATGTTCAGTGGCAATGCCATCTCAGGAAGAGGGTTGGCGTGCTTTCGATGACTGCTTGACTTTCAGCCTTGGTGTTTGAAAAATCCTACTTAGTGTCGCTGGGAAAAAATTCATGGTAGAAATGGATTAAAAACTACTGTCTTAAATATTTTGAGATAGGCTGATTTTAAACCTTGGAAGGTCAGGGATATATTATCTCTGATGCCTTAAAAAGCTTGCATTTTCCAATATAATTTAAAAGTAAATCCATTAATATTAACATATAAGATGGCTGTATTTACTTTTAAAAACAATTTAATTTCAACTTTCTTATTTTTGATGCAGAAGATGTCAAATACAATTTAAATGATTTATCTTTTGGAAATATTTTCTAAGCATCATTTCTTCCTTATATTTAGTGATATTTTATTTAGCAATAAACGAAGCCTATTTCAAATGTTCTCTTTTGTTGATCAAAGGGCTCAGATACACAAAGGTTAACTATATCAAGAGCTGTACAATATCATTTCAAAAGGCAAAATTAACCCACACTTTTGAGATAACCTTTCAAATATTGCTTTTGATATTTATTCCTACTAAACCAATTTTAAGGCTAAAGTATTGAGATCTGTGAAAGACATATGAGAAAAACCAAGCCAACTAAATGCAAGAATATCAACCTGATTCTTATTTCACACAGCCATATAGTTTTCAGTTAGTAGCTAAGTTATTTTCTTGGCCTAGTACAAGGACACAGAACATACAAAGTTTGTGAGTAATGAAGGGAAAGAAGGAGATAAGCAATGTTATTTTGTACAATATGATAATATACTCTTGTTGCTATAGTAAAAATACCATAATTTATGTAAGAAATGTTCATTTCGTATAATTCAATAGGCTTGAAAATTCAAAACCAAAATGGAAGTAGATGAGATGTCTGATTAAGGCCATTTCCTTGTGGACAGCACCTTCTAAGTCCCCACGAAGTAGGAGCTCCAATGTGTCTCCAATAAGTAGGCACTAAATCCACATAAGTGGACTTTTCTTTCAGCTACAAAAGCCCACACCTTGAATATTATGCCACTTGTATCTAAATTTAAATGCAAGCTGTTGATGGTGATGCAAACACTTGGTCCACAAAAACCCACAGAGAAAACATGTAAAGGGGCCAGGTACCTGGGATCCAAACATACATGAAGAGGTATGAGTTCTTGTTATGAATTAAAGTGGGCCAGTTGAAATATAGCTGAGTTAATTGATTTTAAAACTGTGATAAAACATATAGAAAAGAGATTTTATTGTCACCTTTTTTGTAGTTTATTAACACAATCAAAATACAAAGGTACAATATGGAACACATTCATATTGTTGTGCAATTATTACCTCCTTATGTCTCTAGACATTTTTTATCTTTGTATACTAAAGTTTTCTATTCATTTATGAATGATATTCCATGGTTCTCATTCATAAGCTCATAGCAACCACCATTCAGTGTCCTTGGCAACCCATAGGCATACAATTGTGATGTATTTGCTATTTTATGTCAGGATTATTTCACTTAGCATGATGTTGTCCAGGATCAATGATGTTAAGATGTTTTTATAAAAGGCTAAACCTAATTTCTTTGTTTATAAATACTCAATTTTTCTTGTCCATATTTCCACATTTGGGAATCTGAATTGTTCCATTCTATTGGCACCTATAGATAGTGTCAGTATGAATATACTATAGAATTATCTATTACATTCCTCTTTTGAATATTTTAATGATGAAGCAACATACTCTTTCCCATAACAACTCTTATCAGTTTACATTTTCACCAACAGTGAATAAGAATTTCAGTTTCCACATATCATGATAAACAATTGTCTCATGCTCATTTTTATTTGCTTTTAGATATTTTCATGGAAGTGGAGTGTTATCTCAATTTGGTTTTGTGAGAAATTCTCCTGATTAGTAATGTTAAAGACATTATTTTTGCTTATTGACTACTTATGCATTCTTTTTGGAATAAAAGTCTTTGGCTGATTTTTTTAATTGAGTGTTGCTTGTGTTGAAAATTCAAAATTCTATATCATAGATGATACCAAATACATAATTTTAAAACATATTATTTGATAGTTGCAGTTTTCTTTTTGTATCAGTTTTCTTTTATGATCCAAAAGTTAATAAATTTGTGATATTCATTTATTTTGGTGTGAAGTATATCTTTCAGTATAAAAATTAAAAATCCAATTAAAAAACTAAAAGTTTTTAATTAAGCACATCTGTATCACTACTTTTAAGTGCATGTGCCTCAGGTTGAAACATTGTTCAATTCATTTTACTATATAATGTTTATTCTATAAGTTCTAAATCCAAGTAAAACTATGGATTTTAACACCTATGTCTTTATTAGTAGATTAACTACATAAGAAAATATCTTAAGATGCTGTACACTGTGCATTAAATAACATTTGAATGTAAGTGTCCATTTCTTTTTATTTATACTTTGTTATTTTGGGGGGAAGATAAAGAACCAAGTTCAAGTGTCTCCTTGCAACATTTTCCTTTCTGCATAAATGTGATTATTGTTTCTAACAGAAGTGTTTTATCTCTTGATGAACACAGTAACTGGAGTTGGTGCCACAGGAAGGCAGCCACCACAAAAGGTTGCAAAGCTAAAAAAACTGACTTAATACACACTGATTTGCCTTAAGATTCTGCTAACCCCCAGAAGCTATACTTTCATATTAATGTATGGAAACAGAAAAAAAGCCTGTAATTGCTCCAAGAGCCCACATAAAGTCTGCAACATTAATAAATTTAATAGCTGTCATTTAGACTTCTAAATCTCAGTTTGTGGTATCTAGGACTTCTTTTATCTTAACGACCAGTGACTGTATATAAATACACTTTGCAGAAGAGAACTGCTCACTCCTCATTGTTCTAGGACTCTGCACCTGGACTTTTGTCAGATGAAAACAGGACACTTTCTAATGTACATTTCTGTAATGTTTCCCATTGTCATGCACCAAGACATTCTATATTAAAATGGTCGGATTAATGGTTGACTCTGTTTTGAAGCTAGTGCTTGAGAAAGCATTTAAAAGGAATAGAGTTCATGCTCTTAACATCCTTAGAAATCGGTCCTCAAAGACCAACGCTTTACTTGTCAATCTCCTGGACGTTGCCAGGTGACAACAAAGACCATGAAAGTTGCTTGTAAACTGCTTTGAATTGCAGCAGTTTACTTTTTCAATAGCCAAGAACAGAGGATTTAAAAAAAAAAAAAGAAAAGAAATTCAATTTTATAAAGCTATCTAAATCTTTTTAACTACTTTCTTTAAACGTGCATAGTAAAATCTTTCATGTGAATTTCATTAAGCTTCAAGGTCATTTGGGAGAAAATGGTGAGCATATCATTGACAGAAGTGTTCTGCCTTTGTCGCAGGTGTTTGCCTATGGAGGAAATATGTGGGAAGACCAGAGGCTCGCCCATTCACTTCCTTTTCATCACTAATAGAGTACTTTCAGGGAAATGGTAATGTTCTCTGACTTTGATTTTTGTAACTAAATGTCTATCTATTATGAAATAAAATTTTTCTTTCCCTTGTGGTTATATTTACTTATACTGAATAAATTAGGGAAAGAGAAATGGGGAGAGGAAGGAAGAAAGGAAAAATAAGAGGGAGGGAGGAGGAAAACCAGGGAATACACAAGTATTTCCAATTGTATCTGAATACTTAGGAATATCTCGACAACTTGGGCTTTGTATAGGCAAAATATTTGATAAGCATACTCAAAAGCCTGGTATTCTCCACTTGCATTTCAATATTTTGTAATACATATTCAGGTTGAATTGAAACTTGTCCACAGATGAATAATGACAAGTTTAAATATACATGGTTTTATGAGTTTCGTTAATTCCTGAATTATATGTACTTGTCATTTCAAGACCTAAGATTTTACAGAGTAATTTTCATATCTCTATCTCCTAAAAGCATTTTAATTAAATATATGTATATGCTTTAGCATGAACTAATATTGAATGAAATCCTATCATAGAGGTATATCAAGATGCAAATTTTCAAAACATTTGTGAATTTTATACCTAAGTTTGTAACGTAACCTCCTGGATTTCAAAAATAATCATGAAAGTTTTCTTCAGATAAATCAACAATAAACAATTAGATAAATGCACTAAATTTGTATGCTGTGCCTTGCTTGAACATGGTAATTAGTGTAACTAGCAGATAGGTGGTGTATAAGATACTTACACACCTGAACATATATTATTATTTGTAGAAAAAATCTACATTAAAGAAAACAATATAATTTTAAGTGAAAACGATGAGAAATGCAAACAAGTATTTTTCATTAGACAAAGGGAAGAGTATCTATAGCAGACTATAGATGGCCATCAATGCTTTAGAAGACCAATATGTAATTAATTAAATCTTGATTAAAACTTAGTTGCCAAAGCTTTTCTTTAAATTATTAATTTCCAAAAAATATATTAGCATAGTTCTTGCTGTGCTTTATTGGAAGATAAATTACAGTAAACACTTCCAGCAACATAACTTAGAGACAACTTTGTTCATTATTTCAGTATTAATTGAGGCTGTACTCTGTTATTAAATGGTTTGAAAACTTTAAAATACAAATCAATCAACTCTACTTTGCCTTCTTGTTCATTGTTAGAAACCAAACAGAAGTGCTGAGAATGACCACACAGCATCTATGAATCAAATATATATTATTATTTATTTATATTTAACAATAAAAACATTTCATTATCATTTACTACTATCTTTATTAGAGTTTGTGTTAGTTACATGGCTAATCCATTTTACGAAGCATAAAGAAATTCCTTTCACTTTTTTACAGTACAGTTACTTTTTAACACATGTGTTGGTATTTTTTTTTGTCAGCTTAACGCAAACCAGGATCATCAGGGAGAGGAAGCCTCAGTTGAAGATTTGATTCCCTCAGATTTGTCTGAAGGCAAGCGTGTGGGGATATTTTCATGACTAATTATTGATATGGGAGAACCCATCCCACTATAAGTGCCGCCACCCTTAGAGGGGGGTTGTGTCTGCTAACTTGCTTTGCTCTGGTGAAACACTATGTACGAGGCAAACTTACAGAGGAAAGAGTTCAGTTTGTTGGGGCTTATGGTTCCAGGGGATTAGAGTCTAAAATGGTGGAACACAGGCAGCGGATGTTAGGAACCGGATGCTAAGAGTAGGAATGGAGGCTTCATATCTTGAACTGAAAGCAAAAAGCAGAGAAAAACAACTGAAAATGGCAATAGTCTTTAAAGTGTTTAAGCCTATCTCCAGTGACCTACTTCCTCTAATGAGAACCCACCTCCTAAAACTTCAGACAGTGCCATCAACTGGGGACCAGGTATTCAAATATCTGAGCCACGGGGGACATTTCTCATTCAAACCACTTGCTTTAGCCAAAGGTGAAACTTGGGAGCAATCCAATGAACAGCTTTTCTTCATGATATCTGATCCGGTAGATTCCTGCCTCCAGGTTCCTATCCTGTTTGGGTTTCTACTTTGGCATTCATAAGTGATGGACCTTAATCAAGACATATAAGCCAATGAAACCCTTTCCTCCCAAAGCTACCTTTGATCATAATGTGTATCACAGTAATACAATGCAAACTAATACGATACTATTTTAATTGTATTCCACATAGAAAACGTTGTCTATTCTATTACTTTACAAAGTTCCTCCAAATTATCTTTTATTTTTTGCATAAGTTTCATTTTTAGTTAAATGTTTGCTGAATTTTAATATAGCACAAAATGATAAAATGCCACTATCAACCTTATAGTCTTTTTTCAATACATAATCTTAGTAAATTAAAATGTCATTTTTATCTTTTCACTTTGCCTTTTTTATGGATTTCTAGTTATTTATTTAATTATTTGATTTAATTAATTAATTAATTATAATAACTTTAATTATTTTACATCCTGGCTCCAGCTTCCCATCTCTCTTCTCCATCCAGCAACCCCCAACCACCACTCTGTTCCTAGACCCCAATCCACTACTCCTCAATTTCTGTTTAAGAAAGGGCAGATCTCACTATGAGTATCAATAAAACATGGCATATCAAGTTGCAGTAGGACTAAGCACCTTCCCAAATACTAAAGCTGGGAAAGATGATCCAGTGTGAGGAGTAGAGTCCCACAAGCTGGTAAAAGTGTTACAGTTCCCATTTTTAGAAGTCCCACAAGAGGACCAAGCTACACAACTGTAACATGTATGCAGAGTGCCTAGGTCAGTTCCATGCAGGCTTACTGGTTGTTGGTTCAGCCTCTGTGAGCCCCTATAAGCTCAGACTGGTTGATTCTTTAGATTTTCTTTTGGTACCTTGATCCCTCTAGTTCCTACAATCATTTCTTCTCTTTTTCAGGAGAATTCCCTGAACTCCTTCTGATGTCTGCCTCTGGGTCTACATCTGTTTCCACCAGGTGCTGGATGAAGTCTCTCTGATGACAATTGAACTAGGCACCAATGTGGTTACAGCAGATGGCCAGTTCGGGCTACATATCCACTATTGCCAGGAGTCTTTAGCTGGAATCATCCTTGTAGATTTCTGGGAGATTGTCTTGCACCAGGTTTTTACCTGGTCTCAAAATGGCCCCCTCCTTTTTCCAGTAGTCTCTTTGAGTAATCTCAACTTGCATCGCTCAATCTGATTGCTCATGTTCCCAGATCCACCTTCTCTCAGTTCACTCATGAAATCTCTTCTATTTCCCCTTCCTAAGGAGATCCTGGCATCTCCTCATGAATCCTCCTTTTTATCTAGTCTCTCTGGGTCTCTGGAATGCAGCATAGTTATCCTCTATTTTATAGCTCATATCCACTTATGAGTGAGTACATACTCTGTCTTTCAGTTTGTGTTACCTCACTTAGGATGATGTTTTTCTAGTTTCATTCTTTTACCTTCAGAATTCCTGGGGTCCTTATTTATAACAGTTGAGTAATACTCCATTGAATAAATACAGCATATTTTCTTTATCCATTCCTTGGTTAAGGGACATCTAGGTTGTTTCCAGGCTCTGGTTGTTACAAATAAAGCTGCTATGAATATAGTTGATCAAGTGTCCTTATGGTATTATTGAGAATTCATTGGGTTTATGTACAAGAGTCTTAGTACATAGCTGGGTAGATTGATTTCCAGTTTTCTGAGAAATTGCCACACTGATTCCCAAAGTGGCTGTATAAGTTTGCACTCCCACCAGCACTGGAGGAGTATTTCTCTTGCTCCGCATCTTCTCTTCCTGACCTGCAACTTGTGTTTTTTATCTTACCCATGCTAGCAAGTGTAAGATGGAATCTCAGCATCCTTTTCATTTGCATTTCCCTGATAGATAAGGATGCTGAACATCTCCTTAAGCACTTCTTGGTCATTTGAGATTCTTCTGTTGAGAATTCACTGTTCAGATTACTTGGTTTGTTGATATCTACCTTTTGAGATCTTTTTGTTTTTTAAATCATCCCTCTGTTGGATGTGGTATTGACAAAGATCTATTCCCATTCTGTAGGGTGCCCCTTTGTTTTATTGATGGTGTCCTTTGCCTTAAAGAAACTATTGTGAGGTCCCATTTGTTAGTTGTTGATAATAGTGCCCATGCTATTGGTGTTCCCTACAGAAAATTGTCTCCTGTAACAATGTGTTTAAGATTATTTCCCAATTTCTCTTCTACAGGTTCAGTGTATCTGGATTTATGTTGAGGTCTTGGACTTGGGTTTTGTGCATAGTGATAGATATGGATCGATCTCCATTCTTCTACATGCCAACATCCAGTTGCACCAGCACCATTTGTTGAAGAGGCTTTCTTTTTTTCCATTGTAGAATTTTGGCTTCTTTGTCAAAAATAAAGTGTCCATAGGTGTTTAAATTTGCATCTGGGTCTTAGATGTGATTCCATTGATCCACCTGTCTATTTTTATGCCAATACTACACAGTTTTTTAACTATAGCTCTGTAGTAGAGTTTGAAATTAGGGATAGTAATATCGCTGGAAGTGCTTTTATTGTACAGGATTGTTTTAGTTATCCTGAGTCTTTTGTTTTTCCATATGAAATTGAATATTGTTCTTTCAAAATATGTAAAGAATTGTGTTGGGATTTTAAGGGTGATTGTATTAAATCTGTAGATGGCTTTTGGAAAGATGGTCATTTTTGCTATGTTAACCTTACTGATCCATGATCATGGGAGGTCTTTCCATCTTCTGATATCTTCTTTATTCTACTATCTTCAGTGATTTAAAGTTCTTGTCACACAAGTCTTTCACTTTCTTAGTTAGAGTTACACCAAAATATTTTATATTATTTGAGGCTATTGTAAAGGGTAATGATTCTCTGATTTCTTTCTCAGTCCATTTATCATTTGTATGTAGTAGTGCTATTGATTTTTTTTTAGCCTATCTTGTATCTAGCCACAGAACTAGAGGTGTTTTGCAGTTGTAGGAGTTCCCTGGTAGAATTTTTGGAGTAGCTTACTTTATCATCTTTGAATAATGATACTTTGACTTTTTCCTTTGTGGTTTCTGTCCCCTTGATTTCCTTTGTCTTATTGTTCTAGCTAGAACTTTAAGTACTATATTGAATAAGTACAGAGCGAATGGACAACTTTGTCTTATTCCCAATTTTAGTGGAATTGCTTTGAGTTTCTCTCTGTTTAATTTGATGTTGGTAATCATCCTTCTGTTTATCCCTTTAATATGTTTAAGTATGTCCTTTGTATCCCTGATCTTGCTAAGACTTTTATCATAAAGGAGTATTGGATTTTGTCAATGGATTTTTCAGGATCTAATAAAATAATCATGTTTGTTTGTTTGTTTGTTTGTTTTCTTTCAGTTTTTTTATATGGTAGATTACACTGGCAGATTTTTGTATGTTGCACCATCCCTGAATTCTTGAATGAAGCCTATCTAATCATGGTAGATGATCTTTTTGATGTGTTTTTAGATTCTGTTTGCCAGTATTTTGCTGAGTATTTTTTGCATCAATGTTCATGAGTGAAATTGGTCTGTAATGCCTTTTGCTGTTGACTCTTTGTGTGGTTTTGGTATCAAGGTGACTGTGGATTTGTAGAAAGAGTTTGTCAATTTTGCTTTTTCCTTCTGCTTCTCTTTGGTTCAGTAATTTGAAGAGTTATTGTTATTAGCTCTTCTTTGAAAGTCTGGTGCAATTATTCCTTAAAATCATCTTGTTGTGGACTTTTTTTTTGATGCTTCTATTACCTCAGTTGTTATCTGTCTATTTAAGTTGTTTATCCGATCTTGATTTAACTTTGGTAAGAAATTTGTCCATTTTTTTTTTAGCTTTTCCAATTCTCTGGAGCAAAGGTTTTAGAACTATGACCTGATGATTATATGGATATCCTTTGAGTCTGTTGTTATGTCCCCCTTTTCCTTTCTTATTTTGTTGATTTGGCTATTCTCTCTCTGCCTTTTAGTTAGTTAGCATATGGGTTTATCTATTTTCTTGGTTTTCTCGAAGAACCAATGCTTTGTTTCATTGATCCTCTGTATTGTTCTCTATGTTTCTATTTTATTTATTTCAGCTCTCAGTTGATTATTTCCTGCTGTCCACACCTCTTAGGTGTGTTTCTTGTGTTTGTTCTAAAGCTTTCAAGTGTGCTGTTAAGACACTAGTATGAGATCTCTCTAAATTCTTCATGAAGTACTTAGTGCTATGAACTTTCCTCTTATCACTGTGTCCCATATGTTTGAGTATGTAAAAAATTCATTTTCATTGAATTCTAGGAAATCTTTAACTTCTTTGTTTCTTTGTTGACCCAATCGTAACTCAGTAGAGAGTTGTTCAATTTCCATGAGTTTGTAGGCTTTCTGTTGTTTCTGTTGTTGTTGAATCCAGCATTAATTCATGGTGGTCTGATAAGATACAAGGAGTTTTTCATTTTTTTTTTTGTATCTGTTGAGACTTGCATTGTTACCAAGTATATAATACCTGTGGCCTTTGGGAGAGCCTGCTCCGAGACCACCTCCAGGGCATGCAAAAAGAAAAAAAAATGCATAAATAGAGTGAGGAGTAGATTATTTTCTATGTGAGGGGTAATAACAGGAAACACACACTTTTTTATGGTAACTTTCTCTTTTACTTCATTTAAAAAAAAATTCTTTCAGAAAAATCTGTCTCCACACAGCTACATTTTCCACACAACTACATTTTCCACACACCTCTTCTGCACATCTATATTTCTCATCTACATAGTTCTCTTTTCTATCCACACATCTTTCCTCAACAACTACATACCTTTTCTCCACACATCTCTCTTCTATACAACCATACATCTCTATGCTGCACAGTTACATCTCTTTTCATACAGTTACTTCTCTCTCCCCGGCTACTTCTATCTCCTACATAACCATACATCTCTCTATACAGTTACATCTTTTTTTTTTTTTTGACAGGGTTTCTCTGTGTAGCTTTGTGCCTTTTCTGGAACTCACTCTGTAGTCCGGGCTGGCCTTGAACTCACAGAGATCCACCTGCCTCTGCCTCCAGAGTGCTGGGATTAAAGATGTGTGCCACCACTGCCTGGCTACATCTCTTATTTACATAGCTTCACATCTCTCTCGATACACATCTCTCTTCTACATATCTCTTCTTACACACATCTTTACACATACACAGCTACTGCTCCATCTTTCTACACAGACCTTTTTCAACAGCCAAACTCTGGACAATAATAATTCACATATACAAGGTACCACCATTCTAATGACACATTTTAAGTCACAGTTTCTCTCAGGCTAGGGAAGGCACACTGACCGGGCATGATGAGTAAAGCAGGTATGTAGCTCTGAGTGGTTAGGACAGACAGTGAATGACATTGACATTCAGGTTTAAACAATAAATCTTTTGATGAATTTTGGTTGGGAGTCTATTTTGTTAGATAGTAGGAAAGCTACACCAGTTTGCTTCCTAGGTCCATTTGATTGAAAATTATTTTTCCAATCCTTTGGTGTGAGATAATGTCCATTTTTAAGTTTGATGCATGTTTCTTGTAAGCAGCAGAATGATGGATTCTGTTTTCATAGCCATTCTAATAGCCTGTGTCTTTCTATGGACAAATTGAGTCAATAGATATTGAGGGATATTAATGACCAATGATTGTTAATTCATGTTATCTTGATGTTTGTGGTGGTAGTAGTAGTAGGTGTGTGTGTGTGTGTGTGTGTGTGCGCGCGCGCGTCCCTGTTCCCAAATACCTGGCAGCCACTTCCCAAATTACTGTACAGAGACTTATATTAAGTATAAAACCTCGGTCAATAGCTCAGGCTTATTACTAACTAGCTATTACATTTTAAGTTAACCCATATTCCATATTTGCTCACTGCCACATTTCAGTATCTTTTCAGCATAGCACGTTCATCTTCTGATCCCCATGCATCTGGCTGGTGACTCCTCACTCTTCCCTTCTCCTTCCCTTCATCATTAGTTTGGTTGCCCTACCTACACTTCCTCCCTGGCTAATCAGCCTTTTATTAAACTAATTCAAGTGACAAATCTTTACAGTGTACAAGAGGATTATTCCACATCATACCTTCTTTGGGTTTTGCTGGTATGAGATTATCTATTGACTCTGTTTTTTGTGGGTATAGTTCTTCCAGGGGTTGGAGTCTTTCTTCTAGTACTTTTTATATGTTTGGGTTTATGCTTAGATGTCGTATAAATTTGACTTTGTCATAAAATACCTTGTTTGCTCCCTCTATGGTGACTGTCAATTTTGGGTGGGTATAGTAGTCTGGACTGGCATTAGTCCAGACCCTTCTGGATTTTAGGGTTTCTTTTGAGAAGTTAGGTGTGACTCTAATAGATCTGCCTTCATATTACTTGGTCTTTATCGCTTGCTGTTTTTAATATTCCTTCTTTGTTCTGTATGTTTAGTGTTTTCTATGTGGCTTGGGTATATTCTATTCTGTTCCAATCTATTTGGTGTTCTGCAAGCTTCTTGTACCTTTATATGCCTATTCTTAAGGTTGGGAAAATTTTCTTCTATGATTTTGTTAAACTTATTCTCTGGGTTTTTGACCTGTGTTTCTTCTTCTATTTCTGTTATTCTTAGGTTTTGTCTTTTCATGGTGTCCCAGATTTCCTTGATATTAGAAATTTTTTAGATTTAACATTTTCTTTGACTGATGAGTCTATTTCCTCTATCGTGTCTTCAATGCCTGGGTTTCTCTCTACCATCTCTTGTAGTCTGTTGGTGATGCTTGCATGTGTAGTTCTTGTTTGCTTACCCACATTTTCCATTTCCAGGAATCCCTCCATTTGAGTTTTCTTTATTGCTTCTATTTCCATTTTTAGGTCTTGAACTGTTTCTTTCAACTCTTTCTTTTGTTTTCTTGGTTTTCTTTTAGAGATTTATTGATTTCTTCCAATTTTTGTTTGTCTTTTTCTCAATTTTTTTAAAAGACATTTTAATTACCTCTATCATCTTCAAAAAGTAATTTTAAGGCTGTTTTCTTGTGATTCAGCTGCGTTTTATTGTTTAGATCTTGCTGTTGTAGGAACCTGGACTCTGGTAATGCCATATTGCCCTTTCTGTTATTGATTGTGCTCTTACACTGGCATTTAGCATCTGGAATTGGGATGATTATAGGTCTTGTTGATTCCTGCATTTGTCATTGGATGGATATTTTGTTACTTGATGTCTCTTTCCTCTCTGGTCTTCTAGCCCCAGGTCCCTAGGTCCAGCCTGGCCTCTGGTAAAGCAGAAGTTTTCTTACAAAGCTGTACATCAAGATATGAAGCCTAGAGTATGGGGTGGTGTGTGTGTGTGTGTGTGTGTGTGTGTGTGTGTGTGTGTGTGTCATTTGGAATTGTTGGACAGGATTAAAGGGGTTTTGTGGAGACTGGGTGGTGTCTTATCTGGGTTTTTGAGTACCAGCTGGACCTCTAGTGAGGCTGCCAGGGCTGTGGATCCTAGTATGGAGCACAAGGGAGGGGGTAGATGCTGGGGTTATTGGGCATGTTTTAAGTAGTGTTAGTTGGTGGTGGTCAGTGTCTTACCTGTGTTTCCTGGGTGCTGCCTGGGCTCTGGTAAAATCAAAGACTTCTTCTAAATTAGCAGGCTGGGATATGGAGCCCAGTAGTAGGGGTACAGTTTCAGGTTGTTGGACAGGCTTAAAGGGGTTTAGCAGGAGGTGGGCCATGTCTTCCCTGTCTTCCCTAGTGTGGAGACCAGGGGAGGGTGTATAGTCTGGGGTTACTGGGCAGGCTTTTAATTTTCAGTTCATAATCCTCTATTTATCATTTGTATTTGCTATTTTGTCATTCTGTAACTATGTTTTCCTGTTTTGAACTAATACCACACATCTGGTAATTCCAATCCCAATGAATTTGTTTATTATGAGTTTCTAGATAGAATATATTAGCATATTAAATAAGGTCTGGGTTATTATTTGGTCCAAAGAGGAACCTGTGATACAGTTCATCTCCCAAAGAGTCAGAAAAACACACACCAAATTAATTATAAATCTAGGCCAAGGCCTGGTAATTGGCAGGATCTTGGGAGAGTTTGTAAAGCTTTCAAGATCCCACAGGGAAGATCAATACTGCCCTCATGTTAACATGCCAAGTCTCCTATTATGAAAAAAAAAAAAAAACTCAAATGTGGATCCCATTATAGTGCCCAAATCCAGCACCTACGCAGGCTAGTACTGGGCAGAATATTCCCATTGTCCCATTCACAGATTGCTCTTCTACCTGTAGTACACCACACCACTTGTCAACACAGTTGTGTCTGATGGCCTATAGTGTAAATCTGAGAACCAGAGTGTTGAAAAGGAAAGTAGCCTTACATCAGTGTCACTTTCCTGCAGCTGTCACCACATATTATGAAAAGTTAAGTAGCCTACAGCAGCACCATTCCATTTTTTACACTTAAGAAGTACAGGTGTCCAAAACTCAGTTTATAGGGATAAGATTAAAGTAGAAGTATACATTCTTTATTCTAATAGTTGGTGAAGGCTCTTGGTAGACTCTATGTTTCTGGTCCTTCCCAGTTATTTGATAGTACCTTCTATTCCTTGATTCACGATGATGCCTCTAAAGGCAGCCATACAGCATTTTCAAATCTCCTCTTCATTCTCCATCCTACTCCCCATTCTTTCACTACTGTAGTGGGGAGTATTGTTATACATCGTTCCAGGTTAAAAAAAAAAAAAAAAAAAAAAAAAAACAAGGAAGGAATTTACATGATTTAAAACATGTTCCCCTGGAATTCCAGCTTCTAAAACCCTGAGATGAAAAGTTAAAATTAAAAATCAAAATGCTTGAGGTAACTCAGAAACAACGGACATTTAGAGAAAAACACAAACACAGGCACGTACATAAATAACCACACAACAAAGGCATGCAACACATTTTCTCAATTAGTCAATTTGAAGAGAGATAATCACATTTAGTCCCAATTCAGCCTTAGAAGATCAAGGACAAAACTACAAGGTGACAGGAGTACTGGAGGACAATAAAGAGACTGTAGGTGCTGGAAACTCATCGTAAAAATGATAGGCATTCCAGAAGATAAAGTGGAACAGATGGAAGAAAGGCAATCATTAAATAATAGGAGATAATTCATCCGTGATGACAAAAGAATCACATCTGCAGACTGAGAGGGCTCACTGAGTTCCAGGCTGTATTGATGGAAAAAAGACCCACACTTGGCACATCTTCTGAGCCTCCTGAAGGATAAGGACATAGAGAATAATAATATAAGCAGGAGGTAAACTTTCCAGATTTCTGACAAAGGAAAAGGCAAACGAGTAACGGCTTAACTTGGTTTGCAAACTTCATGGCTAGAGAACAGTGGGCTCATATCTATAAGCATGTGTAAAGTGTGTAGTCATAGGGACCTATGGACAGGGAAGAAAGTAGTCATGTATCTCTGAGAAAGAAATATTGTGAGGACACATGGAAATCATGGAATAGTCATGCATGTGCCCTATCTGTTCTCAAGAAAAGACAATTAACAAGTACTTGATCTGTAGGACAACTCTAAAAGTAGGATTTGGTAGAAAGAAAAGGTAAAGAGCAGGGCAATTGCCACTCACTATATGATGCCTTTGGTCATTGAATATAAAGATTTAATCTAGTAAACAGTAGAAAAAGGTACAATAAAATTGTGAAATCATTTTCTAAAGTTCAGAGGCTCATTCTCTAAGGTTCATACTACCCAAACAAGAAAACCTGAGTTCAGCTATCTACTAATCACATAAAATGCCAGTTTAAATGTAATTGTTGACATTGTAGCTGGGAATGGGAAGAAAGAAAGTTCTCAGGAGTTCATTAGCTTACTAGCTTAGTCAACTGATGTACTCAAGGTTCCGTGAGAAATGTCATGTTAAAAATTAATGTGGAAGGTCGTAGAGGAAGACACTTGATACTGACCTATGGACTTACCATATATGAACATATGTGTGGATACACATAAACTCTCTCTCTCTCTCTCTCTCTCTCTCTCTCTCTCTCTCTCTCTCTCACTCTCTGTCTCCCTCCCTCCCTACACACACACACACACACACACACACACACACACACACACACACACACACACACACGAGGATTTTCTCAATAGCTGGAACATGCTGCTGATAGATGCTGAATACCACAGAATCCCAAAAGTCTTAAGAGTCTGGAGAAGATCCAGTCAGATTGATAGTTGCTTGCTAAAACTGTTAACTGGAAGAGGACTATGAAAAGGAGTAAAGAATAGCTGTGAATACAGTGGACATTTTAAAGAAGTCTTAATGATGGGAGTTATTGGTAACCAAGGATATAAGTAGAGAATATTAGGGAAAGAAATACAGATAAAATGAAAACAATAAATTAGTAGAATGGAAAACAGACCTTTAAATTAATCATGGGAAAATTGGAACTGATGGCAGTTACATCAAACAAGCAAAAATATTAGGAAGTAATTCATAAAATTAACTTACTGCCTCCAAACTTCTTAAAGATTTCTACGTCTTAGCCTTTTGAAATGCTTTTACTCTCTGATCCATATCATTTATTTAATGATGTAAGTTAGTTTAAAGTCTTCATTATCCCATAGTATGTATTTTCAAACTCCTTTCTACCTCTTGAAATTTTCCATCACTTGCAATTACTTATTGAATCACTCTCTTAAAAAACAACCAGTGTGAACCAAACACCACTAGTGGGCAGTCTGTGGAGTCCAACAATAAAGAGGAAACTAAGAGAGAGAGAGAGAAATTTAGAAACGCAAAGATATCCAGCATTTTCAGCTAATATGTCAAGGAAGGTGGCCCCCCTTAGCCAAATATGTTCTCAAGTTGAAAACGACAGTCCAGGGAAGCAATTAAAGCTAGAATTTCAAAGCAATTTAGGGGTGGAATTGGGACCAACACATGAGATGTTCTCCTGATCTTTCTAAAGCTAGGTACAGACTCATAAAGCCAGTGACGAAACTATCTGGACCAGGTAAGGAATCAGATGGAAGACTTTTAGGTAGCATACCAGGACATTAGATGTTCTAGAACTGCACAAGGTCACATTAGCCAAAGGAGGAAACTGTATACCTCATAGTGTGAAGGGGACAACATTCAGATTGGTGCTATCTTTGGAATGTGAAAAACTAGAGAGAGTGCCAAGTTCTGCCCTACCCATCTAACGGTCCTGAATAAGGGAGTGAGGATTGAGAAATAATAGGAAAAAATAGAGATGTAGATGTAAAAGAAAAAGACAGAGACACAGGATAGCTTTGGGAGGGCCCTGAGTCAATTCCTTAGCAGTCCTGAGTTTATTTCTCACAGTCTTTTTATACTCCAAGGTGGGGCGGGGTGGGGGTGGAGGTCAAAAGACCTCACCCTCTCAAAAACACCATGGTTCAGGGTACAAGGAAGGCTAAACATTTCCTTAATTCTTAAGACATCTGGTAACCACATCTTTAGCAAAAGATCCTGTTATCCAAGCTTGAAGAGTAAGATATCTGCTGACCATGCCTTTGGCCGAACATCCTGTTATCCAGCCTTAAGGGGCAAAGGCAAGCTTGAACACTCTGACCTTGAGTCATATGGAATCAGGCCACAAACTGGAGTTATTGTGGGCTCCCACAAGGGAAAATTAGTGATTTAACCTCATAGATTAAACTTAAATTGAAGACATAAGATGGAAAAATAAAGTTTCTATTAATTTAATTACTTCTTTGAACAAAAGTTCAAGATTATTTATGGGAATACAAAATATTTATAAGTATCCAGGGAAAGCTTTTAAAACACTGCATCTGACTAAATATCATCACATGAAAAGAATGGACTAACATTATTAATTGATCAATACAAATTGATTAAAAAAAAGAACTTATCTGAACCCAATCTTAGAAACTAATATTAGAATTAGCTTAAGAAACAGATCATCATAGTTATCTGAACTCTGTAGGTTTGAAATATACAGATACCTGAGATGTACAATACAACCTATCCTAAAATTTAGAGTTTAAAATTATACTAAGTTTAAAATGATCTGCATTAAATTAATAGGAAATTATTAAATTAAAAATGCACAAATAGCCTGGCAGTGGTGGTGCACCCCTTTAATCCCAGCACTTGGGAGGCAGAGGCAGGCGGATCTCTGTGAGTTCGAGGCCAGCCTGGGCTACAGAGTGAGATCCAGGAAAGGCGCAAAGCTACACAGAGAAACTCTGTCCCGAAAAACCAAACAAAAAAAAAAAGAGCACAAATATAAAGACATAACAATAGAAACCATCTAACACAAAATATAGCAAGAGTACAAAAGATAAAATGAAAATTTCTAAAATGAATGGAGTGTCTTCCAGAGGAGGTACAAGAACTTCAAATTACCAATAATGTTCCATCAGGAAGAAAAGAACAAAAGACAAACATATTTTCAGAAACATTTCTTCTTGATTCAGTAACATTAGAACCATGAAGACAGCTATATCTAAGACTTCACACAAAAAAAATTTAAATGACAAAGAAAAAATTCCTTAAGATAGATGTTGGGATTATATTTTCATTAGATTTAAAAATGAAAGAAAAGTGACATAAAAACAAAAAAGTTAAAATAAAATTAGTTATAAAATATTGATAAAAGATAAAGCCACATTAAATAAGCAGAAAGACTAAGGTGCCAGAGGCCTTCTTTCATGCAGATGAACAAATTAGAATGCAATGGAGTGATATTTAGAATAATAACAGAAAGCTAGTATCTATACCATGTGAAAAAATTTTAACATGTAAATATGCCATTTAAAACCAAAGCCACACATGTAGCCCTTAAGAGAAGATATTTTTCACAATCATATTCTCAAGAATGGGCCATTATTAATTTACTGTGCTGTTTGTGATGAAGATATTATTCCACAGATCACAAAACAACAACAACATTTAAAAAGAAATCAAAAGAATCTGGTAAAGTAAGAGAAATGAAAAGTCAAAAGACCCCCTAAAATGGAATTAATAATAAAATGTATATTAAAAATGGACAATGGTCAATAAATTTAAACTTCATTATATTGATTATATTGAAAGGGAGCTTTCTAAACAGTATTACATAAAAACAATGATTGCCAGATAATTAAGGAAAAAAGTTGTAAAATTCAATATTTTAAGATACAATTAATTAAGAAAGATTTAGGAAGGATAAAACCTCATTTAAAAAAAATGAGTCCTTCAAAGGTGTTGGTTAAGTGGCTGCACTCATGGCTGGCCACGGCCTGCAGTGGCCATGCCGACGGCAGAGAGCATGGGATGTTGCAGTGGCAGAAGAATCACGAACCATGGTTACCTTTCTAGAGCTTTCTAGAGCTGGGAGAGAAAGGAAGAGAGAGAGGGAGAGGGAGGGGGAGGGGGAGAGGGAGAGAGAGAGAGAGAGAGAGAGAGAGAGAGAGAGAGAGAGAGAGAGAGAGAGAGAGAGACCACCACGTGGAGGGAGAGAATACAGGAGAGAGTGTGGAAAAGAGAGGGCACAGAGAGGGCATGCCCACTTGGTGATGTAATTAAGGAAATAATCCTTACATCCCAGACTTTTACTTAATATATATATATAGCAGGTACATGGGAATAGGGGAGTCATTTCTCTCAAAAGCTGCTTCCAGCTGACTCTTGGACGTCAGTTGGCTCTCGGGGAAGTCTTCCGAGGTAGACAGGCATTGTGGCATACTGTCTGCCATCCGTTTGCTCTGGAGACATGTATCCCTCTTGGCTGTGGCTGGGAACCTTCTGTCTGACAAGATGTTGGTGACATAGAAAAAAGCTTAGAGTGAAAAGAATCCATTATTATTTTATGTTGACATTTATCTGAGGTAGATCTCGCCTATCCAGATGGTTTTTGAAACATGTTAAGCTTCATCAGAGATAGATTATTTTAAAGCACCTGTTTCCTTTACTAGTTAGGCATCCAAGAGGCAAGTTATCAATTGTTAAAAGCATCTCACAGTAATAGATGTTTACATTAAAGTCTTTTTTGTAGCGCCCATACGCCTTTGGGTCTGGAGATGCAAATACATTTTAGCTGTTACAGTTTCTTACTTGATGGCCTTTGGATTCCGGTTCTGTGGTGGTCCTGTATCATTGGCTGAACAGTGAGCTAGAACAGGGAACTGGGAAGAGAAAAGCTTGTGGTGCATGAGAATTTATTTTTTTGGAGTTAGGGACAAAGCAAAGATCAGGGCCCTGTCTGCATGCATGTGAGAAACACAGGTAGTAGATCTGGAGTGAGACAATGAGATTTTATCTTAGCTGGAAATCTTTTTTCATTAAGTAACTCTGGAAGTGGAATTAAATCTGGTGAGGTAGGTAAGGCTGTCCTCTGTACCTTATGATAGAGAAAGAAGTGACATCCCCAAAATCCCAGGACTGAGTCAGTGGTTCTGGTGTCCAGAAGGAAAGAAACAGATCGCTTCCCTGCTGCGTTCTGGGTTCCCTGTCATGTCTGTAGCCAAACCTAGGTCTGCTGAGGTCTTAGCTTGATGTACCCAAGCGTCTTGGTGCTTGGGGGCAGTCAGCTGACTGGTTGTCTTTCTAGGTGGCACTTTTAACAAGGCTGTTGATGGCCTGGCAGGGCCCTTGCTAGCCCGTGGCCTTTTTCCTCACTTAAAACAGGGACCCAACAGCTTTTGGGAGTGAGCAAGTGCCAGTGCTTGGCAATTTTATTTTCAGGCTTTTGTCTCTTCCCTGGCACATCTTAAATGCCACAGGTGACTCTTTTGCCTGTGAGGTCAGGAGCTTTGCTCTCCAGATGTTTAAATTTTAGTTGGGGAGGTCTGGGGAACAAAAGCTGGATTTTACTCCGTGTCCTTAATAATTTTTTTTTAATGATTGATGGCTTAAGGACAGCATTTGGAAGATCTGCCAGCAGGCAGACTATAAAACCCATCCTTTTGGAAGACTTGTCTTAGGCTATAAGCTGATTTTTGGCTTATGAGCCATCCTGACTACTGTAAACTTATTTGTATGGATCTTAGGCACTTCCAGATCTGTCTGTGTCCCTCAAGGCAGTTGGAGAATGAGTGGGTGGAGTTAAGATGAGTAAGGGTAAGAGTTGTAGAAGCCGCCCATTTGAGCCCACCCACTGCCAGCGGAAGTCAAACAGAAAAGTTTGCATATGGCAGAGGCAGAAATGGGGAGGGAGAGGGGTTCAGAGCTTTAGTAGAAAGCTTGGGGACAAAGTAACTCTTTTATTTGCCTGTTCACTGGCAGAAGTTCCCAAGACACTGTTATGTGGCCGGATTTATCAGTACCTGCCCCTTTGTCCCATTGCTTTTGTCCATTTGCTGGCAGAAGTTCCTGCAAAGCTGTTATGTGGCCAGATTTATCGGTATCTGCCAATGTAAGTGGTAAATGTATCTGCCCCTTTGTCGCATGGCTGTAGCTAAGAGAAAAATTAAAAAAAAATAAATAAAATAACAAACCAGGATCAGATTCCAATCTTGGGTGGCCCCAGGAGTGAAGAGAGATCTATGAATCAGCTCAAGTTACCCATCCTCTTGGTCAAGGGATGATAAGGGCTGCAGTTGTGCTGCAGTTGGTCCCCTGTGTATCTGAGACTCATCAGGAGTGAAAATGTGCCTGCCATTGCCAGCACAGCCTGAGGACAACCCCTGGGGTGTCCATCGCAAAGAATATAGCTCAGACTATAGCCACAAGAAGGGCTGATTCACTCACTGTGGTGAAGAATCATGGCAGTAGCAGTAGTGGTAGCTCTGTGGGGGTCCAGTCGAGGCGAGGGATGCGCATGCTCATGGTCTTGCAGTCTCGCTGGATGGGGGAGGAGGTGGCAATCAGCAGCAGGTCCTCGTTGATCTATCTGAGTCACGGCACCAATGTTGGTTAAGCGGTTGTGCTCATGGCTGGCCACCACCTGCAGTGGCCATGCCAACAGCAGAGAGCACTGGATGTTGTGGTGGTGTGTGTGGTGGAAGAATCACGAACCATGGTTACCTTTCCAGAGCTTTATTGGGAGAGAGAGGGAGAGGGAGGGAGAGGGAGAGGGAGAGAGAGAGAGAGAGAGTGAGAGAGGGAGAGAGAGAGAGAGAGAGAGAGGGAGAGAGAGAGAGAGAGGGAGAGACCACGTGGAGGGGAGAGAATATGGAAGGAGAGAGTGCGGAAAGAGAGGGCACACCCACTTTTTAGGCTGGGACACCGTGGCAGGCTGGTGATGTAATTAAGGGCATCATCCTTACAAAAGGGAAGTAAGGGACATTGAGGTTTGTAAATGAACAAAAAGCCCTTGTGAAGAAGTAACCTGAGGGTTTTTGTCCACACATCAAGCAGAACATCTTCTGCAGAAGACAAGTATACAGCTTCTTTCACTTTCATCTTTATCTGGGCTTACTGGAAAATGACATTGTAATATAGAACCTTTGTGCATTTAGGATTTATTATAAAGCTAAAATAATTAACATAGTATAACATTGTTATAAGAGCATATTCAACAACAGACAGCAATGGAGAATGTAGATGTAAATCCCAACCTACATGAGCAGTGATTTTCCAAAAAACACATGAGCAAACAAATTGAGTGAAGGAGGCATTCACAATGTTGAGTCAGGACAATTCAATAAGATGAGCTTTGATTTGTAACTCACAACAAACACTGAGGTTAACACATGGTTGCTAAACCATAATATAAAACTGAAAAATTTTAAATTACTAGAAATTACTCTTTTGCAATAACATCACACATGAGAAAAAAAATGGACTGTCCATTCATGAATAAATGAAATGAATCAAAGCTATTACAAACCCAAAAAGCAATATAATCCACAGATTTTAAAAAAAAAAAAGATGGGCAGTTAATATGTGAAAAACAGGTAATTCCCCTGCTGCTGTTCATTAGCTACGTGGGTGGAAGGGGGAACAAGAGGCATATGGTCTAAATATTTTTAAATGTATTTATTTATTTTATTCCCTAGCCCTACAGTTTTCCCTCCCTCCTCTCTACCAAGTCCATCCTGTCCCACCCCTGTTTGTCCCCATCCTCCAATCTACTCCTTTTCTGTTCAAGAAAGATCAGGTCTCCCATGGATATCAACAAAAGATAGTGTAATGAGTTACAGTAAAACTAATACCTGCCCATGTATTAAGGCTGGGCAAGGTGTCCTAGTATGAGGATTAAGGTCCCAAAACCTAGTAATAGAGTCAGAGACAGCTCCTGTTCCCACTGTTGGGAATACTGAGTACTAACTATAACATATGCAGAGTGTCTAGGTTGCCAGTGTTACAGTTGTGGAGGAAAAGGTATCTTGACCTGTTGGGAAGTCAGGATTTACCTAGAGCTGCAATAGGACAGTTCTGGAGGATGGACATAAGTAGGCAGAAGTTTCTGTCCTACCCAGTCCCACAGCCATTCAGTCTCAAATAAACACACAGAGCTTGTATTAATTATAATCTTTTTGGCCTCTTGCTCAGTCTTATAACTAACTAGCTCTTACACTTAAATTAACCTGTAATTCTTGTCTATGTTTAGCCCTGTGGTTTGGTACCTTTTCTCAGTCCAGCATTTTCATCACACTTTCTCTGCATCTGGCTGCATCTGGAAAGACTGTCTTTCCTCTTCCCAGCCTTCTCCTAGTCTGGTCACTCCACCTACACTTCCTGCAAGGTAACTGGCCAATCATTTTATTAAACCAACAGGAGTGACAAATCTTTACAGTGTACAAGAGCATTATCCCACAGCATTTCCCCCTTTTTTTCTTTTCAAAACAAAAACCCTGAATCTAATCCCCTTTTTTTTTAGCTTTTTTCCTAACCATTATCCATAACAACTTGTAACCAACATTCCAAACAAAAACAAGCATCCATAATTCATCTTTTGGGAATGGGGGCATAGTGTTCTAGGCTACTTCCTGCTGATTGGGAGAGCTGGTAATTTTATGGGGACTGAAAGAAAATTTTGGACTATGGTCAAGTCCTGATTGGAATAGTCTGTGGGGCTGGATCATCTCAGCCAGCAGCCTTGAATCCTTTCTCGATGCAGACTTCAGAGGAAACTGCAACAGAGGCACTCTGAAATATTGGATCATCTGGGCCATCTGTTCCCATTGTAGATTTTTCAGGGGGTCTTGATAGATCAAACCATATTAGCCTGAAAGCCATCCACAGGTTCTCATCTTCTGTGGAAACAAAAGCAGAACCTCTTTTCCAAAGCAACATATCCTTACACCCAAATTTTGAAGTCAATATATCTTTAAAATATATATGTTGGTTTAAATTAGCAGCCCCCACAATCAAATGTCTCTGTAGTTTAAAAAAAATCCCCCAAACAACATAATAATATATAGTATCCAGACTCTCTGTATATTTTCCATCTTTAGGTTGCTTTTTTTAAATTACTCTATTTCTTTTTTTTAAGCAATTTCTCTATCCTTTTTCTTTTTCAAGCTTATGCATTTTTAAAATACAATGTAACCTGTTTAGAGTTTTTTTTTTTTGTTGTTTTTTGTTTTATTTTCATCTGAATCTGTTTTATTGTATATTTTTAAACCTTTTCTGACTAGGAAAGTTTTTAAACTGCTAAGCTGTGTGGCTAGGACCCTGGATTCTGGCTTCACGTTGTACTTTTCAACAAGGCAGAGGAACCATGGAGTTTCACTTACCTTTCCAGTTCTGAGAAGCAGTATTAAGTAGCATGGGCCAGTGGAGGATGGTCTCCCTACAGAATATAGCAATCCTGCTCTGCTCCTAGAGAGAGCCTTAAGGGGGTTTCCCAGCAGAACTCTGCTTCTTCTCTGTGGCCCAAGTTACTGCTTCTTCTACTTCCCTCTGCTAAAGGGAAAACCCAGGCAGAAATGCAGCAAGCTCTAGGGAAAATTGCTACTTTTTCTGCTCAACCTTGCTCAGCCCCGCTAAGAGAATGTCTCAGCAAGGTTTGTTTTTTTTTTTTTGTTGTTGTTGTTTTTTTTTTTTTTTTTTTTTTTGGTTTTTTTTGAGACAGGGTTTCTCTGTGTAGCTTTGCGCCTTTCCTGGAGCTCACTTGGTAGCCCAGGCTGGCCTCGAACTCACAGAGATCCGCCTGGCTCTGCCTCCCGAGTGCTGGGATTAAAGGCGTGCGCCACCACGCCCGGCTGTTGTTGTTGTTTTTTGTTTTGTTTTGTTTTGTTTTTTGTTTTTCTGCTTGGTTCCCCTAAGGGAATGTCTCAGCAAGGTTCTTCAGTTCTGTGTCAGGGAATGAAGATCATCACCTAAGATTCTTTTGAGAAAGAGATTTATTTGGGAAGGAGGAGTCCAGGAGAGTGTCGGCCTCTGCCTAGGTGGGGAAGGACAGCCCCTAACTGAACAGGCAGAGGGTCATATACAGGGCTTCTTACAGATGGAGTTTCTCCAGGGCAAAGATTTCTCCTCAGGCATTGATTAGTTTTCCTGCTCAGGGGTTGGTTAGTTTCTTTGGTCAGGGGCAGAGTTGGGGATGATTTCAGGGTTAAACTGTGCTTCTTTCACTGGTTCTTTTTAGCTTTTTAGCTCTAATTTCAGGGCCAGAGGGTATTTCTTTCACTGGCTCTGGTTCTAGGTCCCAAGAGTGTTTTCTTTGGCTATGGTTTCAGAGTCAAATCATGTTCCTTTGGTTCTGGGTTCACAGCCAAAGTACGTTTCTTTGACTCTAATTTCAGGGTCAGGGTGTGTTTCTTTTACTAGCTCTGGTTTCGGGGCCAGGGTGGGTTTCATTGACTGGCACTTTTTCCCTACCTAGGTTAGTCCCATGCAAGCTCCCTGGTTATCAGTTCAGTCCCTGTGAGCCTCTATGAGCCCAGGTTATTTGATTCTGTGGATTTTCTCATGGTGTCTGTTGTACCCAAAAGCCCTGTGTCCCCAAAGACCAACAAGAGACTGATCCAAATGCAAAAGTAAAGAGTCTTTAATTCATGAGTTTATTAATTAAATTAAATTACTTCACAGTTCCCTGCCCATCTGTCACAGCAGTAGAGTGAGAGGGATTTCAAGCAGTAACAGGATAGGATTTTTATAGTGGTTAGGGTTGGGAATCCAAGGGAATTCCAGCTCTATATAGTTACAAGCTCAGGATTGGTGCTTATTACAGGTTAGAGGTACTTGAGTTGAACTGATTGGAGAGTTGCAGCTGTAAGGAAATTGCCATATCCTGTAACAATTATGTTATTGTATCTATATTACCACCAGCCCCATTCCTCTGATAGTTAGACACCCCATTTTTATCTGCAGGAAACTCATTCCCTCTGACAGTTATGGTGTACAATCTATATTGGCAGAAAACATCCCATAGAACATATCTGGTGCTTTGTTTATTATAGTAGCTTAGATTATGGCAGGAAATTTCTGGAACTTGTTTTTACGTAGCTCCTAATTGTCTGGGTCTAGGGGCTGAGGTGAAGCATATACTCTGGTGTTTTTTTGTTGTTGTTTTTGTTTTTTTCTGGAATAGTTTGTCCAAGGGCCTGCTGCCCACTGTCTGACCCTTTTTTAATATGGCTGGAGCCCTGGCATCCTCTCAGTGTCCTTGAATCCTCTGGCTCCTATAATCCTTTCTTCCCCTTTACTGCAAGATTTCTCAGTCCCTCCTAATCTTTGGCTGTAGTTCTGCATCTGTTTCTATCACTTGCTGGATGCTGCTTTTCTGATGACAATTGGGCTAGGCACCAATATGTTCATAGGAGATGGCCACTTCTGGCTATGTACCTGCTATTGCTAGGAGTCTTAGCTAGGGTCATCCTTGTAGATTCCTGGGAGATTCCTTTGCAGCAGGTTTATACTGACTCTTAAATGTTAAAAAATGAACCACACCCACAGAAAAGAGTGAATTCAGAGGTAGGGCAGTGAGAAACATAGAGCAGTGAGGAGTGAGTATCATAAAACATTCATGGTTGAAAGATATAATCTATCTTCATCAAAGTAATAGTTTAATGAATGTCAAATATACCAACAAGTTGTGTCAAGTTGTAAAAATCTATACTTTAAGTATGTTTAGCTGATTATTGTGTGAATTATCGCACAATAAATGAGATAAACTAGAAAATGCAAGTATTTCTTAGCATGAAATATCTAATATGAATAAAAGATTAAAACTCATTAATTAACAAAAAATCACACTTTATGTTGGTTTTTATTTTAAAAGAAAATGCCATCGTATCAGATAAAACATACTTATGATACTCAACATGTCCACCATGGCTTTGTTCCACTGACTGTGTTAAAAGCAAACAAGGGACCTAGACCTCCACTTTCTTTATTAGACTTATGACATCATAATCTTCAAGTTCATAAATAATCAACTTCAAATTTTCCTGGAGGCATAAAATAACTAAGCATAAAAATGGGCTACTACTAATTCTGAAGAAGAAACTATTTTTAAACATCATAGTTCTACATGAAATAATTTTGAATTAAGTAAGAATTCTAACTTGAAGTCCTACTTCCTTTATGATGAGAAGGAAGAACACTGGAAACAGCTTTCCATAAAAATAAACAATGCTATATGCTTGGCAGGCATTTTACTTAAAACAGTACATTATAATTGGATAGCTGGATGTATTTAACAACAAAAGAAATAAACAGAGTTCTAGGTTGTCTCATTGTAAGCAGTGCTTACTAAAATGAATACAGTTTGCAAACTGGAACAAAAGAGACACAATTACTTGCTCTAAAGTATTCTGATTTATTTGCATAGAGTTCTGCAACTTTCCTTGTAACTGCTGTGGACAACATAAAAGCTTTCTTTTTTGTGTGTCAACATAAGTGTCATAGAATTTCCCTGCTGGGTGCATTGTTACCCTTCAATTCCTTTGAAATTTGCAACAATGTCAAATGCAAACTCTTTTTTTTTTCTTTTCTGCTTTCAATGTTTCATTACAATACAATTCTCTTCTTCCCCTGTTATCGTTGTGATTCAAGTTGTTCTTCAATGTTCAATGACCCTACACTCCTTTAAATAGTTATTAAGCACATAAAAGTGAGAAATGTTGTCCTAGATAATGAAGACTCTGTAGTAACAGAGCAGGTAGAATTCATCCTGTGAGTTCATAGTCAACACACAGAAAGGGGGGTCAAGAGTCAGCAAGTGTAAACACAGTGAGATCAGAAAAGGCATCTCTCAAGAATTATTCTTCCAGACTATGAACTAAACATGTTTTTTTTCCTCACAAATGCAAGAGGAGATCATCTTACAAGATCATAAGATTAAGTGGAACACCTAAGGAGGTGTTAGAATTAACAGATGGTTCACATGGAGACAGAGCATAGATTCCATGAAACATTTCTCTCTTAACAAAGTAAGCAATTTCAGCTGCATAGAATTTGTCATCAACTTAGCATTATAAATTGCTATTCAGGTTACTATCTATTTTATTACTCAATTTTATAGAGCTTTTGACCCAAATATTAAGTATGTTATACTTATGGAAGTACAGATTATTAAAAAGTTTGATGACAATAGTGGAACAAATCTAAGAACAAAAAATAATCCTTGTAAATTGTCTAACATTCATTCTTTTGTAGTTTACCCTGATTGAGTTAGTCCTGGCGAAGATGTTAAAACTGTCCCATTTATATCAGGTTTGTATGATGCAGAGTTAATGCCACTTTGAAGCTATCATCAATCTCAAATTATTGCTTTTTCTAGCAAAATACTGTATTTATAAAATTATGTCTGCGAAATAAGTTGTAGGGTAGAACTGCTAGCATAATATCACAATTCCAATAGACAGCCCCTGAGAAGCAGAAACATCTAATCATTGTGAAAAACCTCCTAGAGGATTTTTGAAAACTTAAAAATTATTATTATTATTATTATTATTATTATCATTACTGTTGTTGTTGTTGTGTCTGTGTGTTTAAAACAGAGCAAAGAGAGAGTTATGTGTGTGGTAGGGTATTTGTGTCACATCCTGTATGAGGAAGTCAGAGAACACCTTCCTGAAATTGACTCAACTTCTCGTCTTCTACCTTTCTCCATGGGTTTAGGTGACTGAACTCTCTTTGTCACATGTGTTCTGCAAACACTTTGCCTGCTTAGAAATCCCAGTGACTCCAATGACTGATGCCTTAATAAATATGTTCACTTGGCTCATATTGTTTCATGATCAATTAATTTAAACTTGACACAAAAATCAACATGTATGCATTGTAGCTCAGTGTTTTAAAACAAAGTACATAGTTGTGAAGCTCAGGTTGTTGTGAAAGGGCACAAGAGAAACCTTGGCTGGTTTGAGCTGAGCAGGAGACACGCAATGTGGGTGGCAGCCAAGGGGGCATGGCTGGAAGTTATGCACACCATGCACACAAGGCATCCACATAGAAAGATTTGTTGTTAAAAAGGAAGGGGGGAGGGAACAGAGAGAAAGAGGGAAGGAGAGAGAGAGAGAGAGAAGGAGAGAAAGGAAAGCAGAGGTGTGCACAGCCTTGTGAAGAGAGGGAAGAAGAGAGAAGGAAGAAGGAGGAGGAGGAGGAGGAGGAGGAGGAGGAGGAGGAGGAGGAGGAGGAGAAGGTTTTTCTCTTAAAGGTTTTTTTTTTTTTGTAAGATGGCATCAGGACGCTGGGTGGGGCTCCAAGGGGCAAGCCTGAATGCCAACACTGGTAACACAAATAAATCTTCATTTCCATTACTTGGGAGGCAGAGACAGATGGATCTCTGTGAGTTCGAGGTCTGGTCTACAGAGTGAGTTCCAGGACAACCAGGGCTACACTAGAAACTCTGTCTCGAAAAACTAACAATAAAAAAAGAAACAAAAAAAAAAAGCTAAAAAACAAGCAAACAAAAATTAAATCTAAATCTGTATCTTACAGAATAGCCCATCCTAATTTTTCCAGTTAAAATTATTCATAATTCAAATAATCTTTGTTCTCCAATTCTATTGTATATCTTAAGATAAAATATTCTAGTTAAATTTGTTTTGTTTTGTTTTGTTTTAAATCTTGTTAAATAGTTCATTACTCAGTTTGGTAAATGAAACACCATGCGTGAAGAAACTTCATTTTACTCTTAATTCTACTACATTCAGTTGTCTTTCCTTTTATCAATTTTTAGTGTATTTAAGGGATTTGGGTTCCCTAATAGAGACTTTGTTCCCTAATTGTGTAATAGCACCTATGCTTCCCAGTTGTAAGCCTGAATTTATCTTTCCACATAGTAGGTAATATGATTCTGAAGCTTTATCCGAAGTTATCAGCATCCTACAGTGTTCATGGCCAGATGTCAAGTTTGACTTAGAATACCAAGATACCACTGATGTTTCTCTCTGTGAATGATTCTGTACCAGAGAACTCAGAATTCAAAGTGGCACTAGAAGAGACAACCATTTTCTGTTGAAATATTGGGGAACATAAAATCATGAAATCAAAGGATTGATTTCTACTGGTATGAATTGAACTGGTACTCTTAGATCAGAGAAATGATATCTACTTTTGGAATTTGTTTTGTTTGATAATATGCTTCAATATGCACAAATAATAACACATCCAGAGAACTACACAATGAAAAGAAATTAGGCCTTTGACTGATGACTTAATGCAGTGTTTCACAGGCTACACCTGAAGTTCTATAATATAGACAGATTAAAGAGAAGTATGAGTAAAATCCACTGAGTGGGGCACAGGTAATTCATTTTCAAAAAATAAATTCCTTAGTCAGAAAAATATTTATGTCATACTCATATTATAAGTCATACTATCAGTACATAAGTGACAGTTCTGACAATGAATTTTCCAGAAAAATAGGGGAATTCACACAAAGAGTGGATGTATATATTAATGATCACAGAGATCTCTCCTTCCAGTGATGGAAAGGGATTGATGAGATTTGCTGGCCTCTCACCAATATAAGTCAAGGATTTATACAGAACTGTAACATTCATATATATATCTTGCCATTTGTGCAGTCAACATTGTTGCCAGCAGTAGCTTTCTTTATATCGTTTTGTCGTTTCTTTCATGGTCACCTTACACATGAAATTAGGAGGAATGAGAAGTGTGGCTGATTCAGTCTCTCAGCAGGGTTCAGCTTTTCTTTGTAATTTCTGAGAGGCTCCTCTTCACAATGCTCCTAGAGCATGCTAAGTTCTATGTAAATTCTTTATACATCATCCCTAACCCATCATCCCTAACCTGAGAAATACATCTCCACAACACTCCTCAATATGTGATAATCCCAGGTACTCCAAGCATACTCTTTTAAAAATAATCTTTGGGAGACTACCCAGGCTCCACCAGATGGTACTGCTTCCAAGCATATACAAGCATATTAAAGATACTCAGTGGCAACACACACACACACACACACACACACACACACACACACACACACACAAAGACAAAACAAAAACCAGCATGAATTAGGGAGGAAAGCCTGGTAGCAGGAATGGGTAGAATTAAAAGTGAAGGGCAGGGAAAGGAAATAAATTTGATCAAAGCACATTATGTGCTTATGTAATATTTTCAAATAATAAAAATAGATTATTAAAAGATGAAATAGTACGTTAGCAGTTGTTCAGAATTAATGTAAATTTGTATATTTGGCCATTTAAAAACACAAACAAGATAAAAACAATGGACACATTGTGAAAAAATTACCCACTAAGAAAATTCTCAAAAAAATGAATAAGAAATAAAAGTGGAAAATCCACTAATATCAGGTATTTAACATGTCTGTAACTAATTTATAAAACTAGGAAAAAGTGCTCAGTAATGTGCCACCTTAATTGACAGAATTAAACAGCCCACTGATCTTCAAAGAACACTTCTTTTAAAGCATGTAGACTTCTCATTCTTAAGAACCCACTTGGAATATTCATCAAAACTAGAGTTTTAAAGCACAGTTTCACAAATTCCAACTGATTAAAATCATATATTTAATGGCAATGCACAGAATTGCAGAAAGAAGTAACATAAGTTACAGCAACCAGTTAATTCTGAGCTACTAGCAGAGAGAGACCTAGAAAACTCCAATGTTTAGAAGTTAAGTAGCACAGTTGATTATAAACATGCTGAAAAGCACAAACTACAAAAGGACTCAAAACTATTTCCACTTAATAATGAAGATTTACAGCATGAAAATTATGCAAAGCAATTAAATAATGCTTAGAGATTTACAGCATTGGATAAACAGAAGAGAAACATTAAGACAGCAGTGTAGAGTACTACCCACTAAAGTAATAATAAAAATAAAAAGAGAAGAAATGAATATAATTGCTAGGTACCATCCTCTGAAGAGTCATATTGAAGAGAAAACTATTAAAATTATAATTTTTTTGCTGCACACAGCTTTAATTCCAACACTTGGGCAGCCGAATTCCAGGCTAGTGTTCAGATGATTTCCTGGGCTACAAATGTTGCACAAAATGAAGTAAAAAAAGCCAAAACTTTTAGTCAATAATGATGTGTTAGATTTTATTTATTACTGTAAGAAAAACTGCAATGCTCATGAAAGGAATTAAACTGCAAAAAAAATGGGCTTATGAGAACATTCTGTACTAAATTTGTCTATAAAAATTAAAATTAAAGCTGGGTATGCTACTACACACTTTAATCCAGCACTTGAGAGGCAAGGCAGGTAGATCTCTGAGTTCATGATCAGCTTGCTCTACATAGTGAGTTCCAGGAAAATCAGCACTACAAAGAAAGACCCTGTCTCAGAAATTTAAAAAGAACAAATAGATTTACATTAGGAAAATGCACATAGAGTTCTAAATTATGTGACCAAATTCATTGACAATCAGTTATATTTCTTACGCAAACCAAGACCACCAGCTTAGGGAAAGTACTGCCAATCATGGTCTGCACTCTGCCATATCAATTAACATCAAGAAAATGTCTCACTGACTTGCCTATAGGCCAATCTGATGGAGACATTTTTGTGATCGAGATTTTCTCTTCTCAGATGAGGCTACTGTGTGTCAGAAAGATGAACAATTACCTAGAACTAGAACCCTCATCTTACTGTTGATTTTCAAGTCCCAATTGAAAAATCAAGTCTTATTTTAATATGACTGACTTTATATAAGTCTTGACCTTTCTCTTTGCAGCTTTTATTTTTTTCTTTATTCTGAAGATTTAGTGTTTTGATTATAATGTGTTGAGGAAAGTTTTTTTTTTTCTACTCATGTCTATTTGCTTTCCTGTATTCCTCTTTCACATTCATGAGTATCTCATTCTTTAGATTTGTGGAATTGTCTTCTATAATTTTGTTAAAATTATTTTCTGTCCCCTTTACTGAGTTTTTTCATTCCTCTAGGTCTCTTATTCATGAATTAGTTTTTCATAGTCTCAAATCACCTGGAAGATTTTTTTTTAAATCTGGATAATTTTTTTTTGGTATAACATTTCTTTCAACAAATGATCCATTTATTTTACCTTTTCTTTTTTGCCTTTTCAGTTTACTCTTATTCTTTCATACAATACATTTTACTCATGATTTTACCATGCCCCACCTCAACTCCTAGATCCTTTCCACATGCAAACTTCATGTTCATTTTCTCTTTCTCTCAAAGGAAAAAGATACAAAAAGACATAAGAAACAAAATGTGCCGGGCGGTAGTGGCACACGCCTTTAATCCCAGCACTTGGGAGGCAGAGGCAGGTGGATCTCTGTGAGTTCGAGGCCAGCCTGGGCTACCAAGTGAGTCCCAGGAAAGGCACAAAGCTACATAGAGAAACCCTGTCTCGAAAAACAAAAAACAAACAAACAAAAAAGAAACAAAATGCATATCAAAAGAAAGAAACAAAAACCTAGTAAACTTGTCTGCTTCCTAAAGACTTTAAAATAGGATAAAACATGCTAATGCTAATAGGAACAATATTCTTTCAGTCTACTGTCCATTCCACAATCTTGAGGGCCTCAATCTGCTATGAGACAAACTTTTCCTCTTTTGTAGTCTATACTATATTGTGAATTCTACCAGGGAAAATTGCAACGCACCTAAGAGCAGAGGGAATTCCAGAGTGAGATCTCAAATGTGTTAACCTAGAAAGAAGTAAGTGAAAAGAATGGGTATTGATATTAGAAATGGGGGGTCTCAATTTACTAATTTAATAGCTATGGTTAATACCAATGACATTATTCTATAGAAATGTATAAGTAATGCCACTTCATGCTATATGTAAATATCTATTTCAGATGAAATGATTAACAGATTTAAAAAAGTTGAAATATCTTGGAGGATTTTAGAAGATGAAAGGAATACCCTAAAACAAAGTGAATGCATTAAGGCATGACAGGAAATTTTGGATTACAATAGAATCTATAGAAATGTTTGATATATAAAATGTAAAATTATAGGGTAAAATATAGTATCAAAATAATAAAAATATGTAGGTTGGAAAAAATTAAACTCTATCTAATTTATCCACCTTGTGCACAATACTTATAATATATACAATATTATTTAGGGCACCCTATGGTATTATTTGAATGTATGTAAATTAAATTGTGTTATGACAAAAGGAAATAAATAATGCAAGTCACAGCACTTTTAAAATAATACAAATTATTCTCTGAGATAGTCCTATAAGTAAGGGCTATGTATGTATATAATCAAATAAAACCCAACAAATATTTAGGAGTCTTTATCAAAAAATTTTGGGAAAACATAAAAAATAAAAATGAAAAAAATACTAAGACAGACATGTAGAAACTAATTCATCTTTGAAATTTAACTGACAATAAAACGAACAATTAGAGCATGTGAATTGGCAATGATAATACTAGAGTGCTATCACTGTGTGGAAACAGTAAAGAATATTACTAAAATGTTGAATTGATACAGATCTTTGGAGATAATAATATTTTTATCTTACTTCCTCTCTGTCACTAGAAATCGATACCAGATATCACATATATTATAAAAGACAGAGCCTTACCTGTCTGTGGTTCTAAGAAGCTCAGCATCCTCACACCAGCATCAAGTGTGCATGTGGTGAGGCTCTTCTTGATGTATCAACAAAACATTTCAAAAGGAATCACATAATGAATGAGATTGAGATCGCAATGATGCAATTCTTTCTCTTCCTATGAAACCTCTGATGTTACCATGAGTAACCTGCTCTCATAAGTCTCTCTAATCTCAAAGATTGTCAGTGTATGAATTTGGTAATTAAGTTGTTTACATATAAACTCTTGGGAAACACATTCTAACTACCTCGTACTGCATGGTCAAAACCATATTCTACTGGGAATGCTTATAAAACTTCAGAATATCTATTGGTATGCATACTAAATTTTTGAGAAAACAGTGAATTAAGTGAAGGTCAAGTGAAACAAGTTTCAATGAGGATACATGAGTGATGGACTGTGACAGAAATAATGGAAATTACCAACACAACTATGGATATTCACCCTATGAAAATAGCATCCCTGACACAGTTGATTTCATATTTATTGGTTGCCTAAAGAAACTTTTGAAATCTTACTTTAGGTGAAATTCAAGTTGCAATAATATGTGTATAAGCACAATTTCAAACAAACAAAATAAAATACCTGCACAAAAGTCTTCAGATGATTGTCTGAAAAACGCATGCATGGCAATCAGGGATAACAGTAACCAAACTCCCAAAAGCATATGATAAAACACGAATGAAGGCAAAGCTATAACAGAAAGGTTGTTAAAGAAAAATACAAACCAGTATACGTAAATATGCATTTATTTATTTTTGTATCTCATCAAAAGTGAATGTCGTTTTCTTGCTAGCAATTGAAAATTTCAAATGTTCCGACTTTCCTTTTCCATTTTGCTAGGTTGCTTGAAGTATTTTAAAGAGCATGAATTATTTATATAATCAGAAAGAAAGAAGGAAACATTTTTATTTAAAAAAGAAAATTTGTAACCAAGTGTCATATGTAAATTCATATGAGTCAGAACAAGTTAATCACTATAATAGCTCACCCCTATGACTTGTCAGATGGAAGATGTACAGGCATAAGCTTTTTTTTTTTTATCTGTTGGCTTCTTCCTCTCTTTCCTTGATCTCTGATCCAGTCCAATCTTGGATTGATAATAAGCATATAAGCATGTTTTATCAGAACAATTTCTCTTGGCATACTATGTTAAAAATATCCTCTCTTTACAGTTCTCATCTCACCTGTTACCTGTGGCTTTCAGCCATCATTTTGCTTCTGTATTTACTCCTTTTTCTTCCTCCTGATTTTTTTCAATGAACTTGCTCTGAAAATGCTCACTTCCTCATCACTTCCAATAGCTTTCTTTCATCTCATCAACTAGTATTGTTCTTTAGGGAGTATTAAATGCTATCTAATGATATATTTCTTTTCTGTCTGTTAAACTGGTATCAACTGGACTCATGCTTCTATTGACTACATTTTACGTGGAAAATCTCACTGAAGAACTGAGATTTGAATTTTATTTATTAAAATTAAATTAAATAGCTAAAATGGTCCCTTGTGAACTGTGGCTGCCGTGCAGGACAGTGTAATCTTGTAGTGTGTCAGAGTCACAGTGGGTGAAGAGTGTCACAGCTTTCTCTTGTGTTACATCATTCACTGTCCAGGAACATGTAAGCCTTGCCTGCATGACTGTGCCAACATACGTACTATTTCCAGAGGCTTCAGAGAAACAATCAAGTCAGACATATCTCCACTCATCCACTTATCAGTTTCCATCTGGACTAAATCTTGCCTTAATTGCTGGGCAGATGTCCCATAGTAGGGGATTTGCTTGAGGTGAATTTATATTTATGGGATGGCGCACTGAGCTTCAGCTGCACTGCTGCCATTAATGACAGCATGGTGATAGGGAGAAGGCTTACAGTGTGAGCCATGGCTGAAACAATTACTCATACTACTTGTACTAGAATACCTTTTGAATAAATGATAATTTTATGTGGAGGCTAATATGGTTATAGTTCACTTGAATGGAGACTTCAGCTATAAGAGACATATGAAAATATTTTAGGTGAGTAGTACGGTACTTAGAAGTGTTCTATCTGTAAACTTTATCCTTCCAATAAACAACTTCCAAAATTCTCTCGAGCTAGCCTATGGTGTTCATAATAGAAAAGCTTACTGAGGATAGGAATCAAGGTTTGGTAAGAATTGATAGGAACTAGGATGCCTAAAATGAGACTATATTAAATAAACCATATAGTAAATAAACAGACAAAGCAGAGCCAAGCTCATCAGAGATGAAGAGCACCCAGAACACTACAATGAGCCATCATGGTTAGCCCATACATGAGGATATTTGCACAGGAGAAGAGAAATATCAGTTTTACCCTAGAAAAACCTGTGAGCAAATGGGTCACTCTAGTCTAACATCTAATAATATAATATTAGCAAGGTGATGTCTATGAAAAAGGTACTCCTGTGGACCCAGAATTGTAAGAGATTCACAGTAGGAACAAACAGTGTGTTCTCCAGGATATTAAATTTATGGACTTTGGAACTTCAGTTTTATAGAAAATAAATGTTTACAATATGTAAAATTAAATGTTTCTGAATTATTTTCCTTTCATTGAAAATAGATCTTTTTTCATGTAATATATCCTGATTAGAGTTTCCCCTCTCTCTAATCCTTCCCAATTCCTCACCCACCTTTCTTCCCATCCAGATCTACCCTTTAGGATTCTCATTAGAAAAAAAACAGACTTCTGAGAGATAACAATAAAATATAATAAGAGAAAACAAAGCTAACACATCCAAACCGAACAAATCCAACAAACAAACAAAGAGGAAAGGGGCTCAACAGAAGGCAAAAACCAGAGAATGCCACTCATTCACACACTTGGGAACCTCCTAAACACAGTAGACTGGAAGCAATATTTTATGCACAAAGGATGTGTAGGATAAAATTAAAGAAGAAAAAATTGATAAAAGAAATAAATATAAAATACAAAATAATAATTTTGTGAAAAAGCTCTGACATTACATTAAGAGGGAAGAGACTTCCAAAGATGCCATTGGGTTCAGTTTTTTTTTTTTTTTTTTTTTTTTGCCATTTGTTGCTCGGAATGCAGCCTTTAACTCATGATTTTAAAGTATAGGAATGCAAGATGGAAAGTTCAGTAATTGGTAAGAGTCTAATGCAGACAATTAAAGAGATGGATGATAGATAGATCCTTTCCTTTCCTTTTTCTACTCATCCATCAATTTATACCCCAGGATCTTATGAAAAACATCAATGAAAATATATCACCAATTTTTTAGATTTTACTTAATTTAATACATTTCACCTTTAAAATTGGTAATAGATTGTTTACACTTTAATTTTTTCTTTATTTTTCCTAAAGCTCAATGCTTGAGAATTTCATACATGCATATAATATGTTCTGATTAAGTTCATACCCAACTAACTCCCTTCCAATTCCTTCTCTATCCTCTATGACTCTTCCTCTCTAGCTTCCATTTTACTTTAACTAAACCCATTGTGTCTACTTGGTGCTGCCTGTAGGAATATGGTTGTTTAAATATCTATTGAGACATGAGTAGGGTGTTGGTTCAATTAGGGGTGGAAATAATAGGACCTTCCTCAGCAAATTACAGTACTTTGATAGGCTTGATTTTGTGCATATCTTCTACATGTAGTCACAACCTCTATGAATCCATGTATTCAACATTATAGTAATATCTAGGGAATACTGTTTACCTGCAGATGTTCTCTTCCATTGGTTCTAAACATCGTTCTGATCCCTCTTATGTTATAAATCTTGGATATTAGAAAGAGGTGTTGTGGTGTAGGTATCCTATTTAGAGTACAGCACTACACTATTTCTTGTCCTGTATATATTGGTTAGTTTTGAGTCCAGTAGAAGACAACTACTAAAAAGAAGACTCTCTGAGTGGAGATGAAGGAAGAATTAACCTGTGTGGATAGAGATAAGAACTTGGGTATTAATTTATCAATATACCCATTTAAAATAATAATAATATGTTTAGGTTCTAGTCTATGACTCATACTTACCTAGCCAGCCACTTGTTTTTTCTGAGTTAATGACACAGTTGATTACTTCTCTCTACTGTAGCCTGAAGTTTCTCTGGTCCCGCCAGGCCCCACAGTCCAGAAGAATCTCTCCCACTCATGGTCCCACAACCACTTATAAAATAATCACTCAGAGGCTTAATATTAATTGCAAATTGTATAGCCTGTGGCTCAAGCTTCTTGCTAGCTAGCTCTTATAACTTAATCCATTTCTATTAATCACCACGTGTTTAATGGCTTTACCTGTGTCCCATTACATGTTGTTCCTTGCATGACAGACTGCTGTCTTCCCCAGCGTCATCATTCTTCTCTCCGTGTCTCTGCTAGGATTTCCCTCCTGAATAGTCAGACAAAGTTCCTCTGCAACATTGGGGCATCCATTTAGAGTCTCAGGCAGACTTCTTAGTGAAGCAGGAAATTTGAAGGATTATTTTGCTTATTGGCAATGTTCAACGGTTGCTTTTTTCTGTGTCATACAGAATGTCTGGCAGTATTTTCTTTGAAGGATGAACCGGAAGGACCATCTCACCTTGTTTTGGTAAAGTTCAGGGGTCACTTTCCCATGGGTCCTGCATGACAAAGTCTATACAACATACTGTCAAACAGTCCAGGCAAGAGCAGTTTCTTGCCCAAATAGCCAGTTTTGCCAAGAAGTTAAACTACATATGGAATGTCTTTGATGCCCATCTTCCTGTTTGAATTAAATCATTACTGGCAGAAGCAGACATGTTTCACTATCCAGAAAAGTCCCTTTTAAAAATATTTAAATGCCATATTCTATAAGTCATAGAAGTATTTAAAGATTACCTACCTAATTGAAATACATCTATGTAAACCTAGAAAACTTAGCTAAGTAATACTGTAACTAACATGTATTTCTTAATTATACATTATAACTTTAAATGATTTGTATAACATAATACCTTAAACAAGAAATATACATACAGTATAACAAAATTAATTTTACATTTGTATCACTAAACTAAAATCTATAGCAATGCAAAATATTTCAAACAAGTTGTTGCTTTTTAAAAGTAGATTCAATAATCTACCCTTTTATTCAATGATATCTATATCCCCTTTTCTTCTTTAGAAAGAGGTTGCATTTATAATCAACCCCCTTTAATGTTTATAAAAATAAACATTTATAAACAATATTTGGGGAATTCAGGCATAGTTTTTCATACTAGTTCCTGCTGATTGGGAGCGCTGGCAATCTAAAGGGATTCTGAGAAAATTCAAGATAATGGTCAAGTCCTGGGAAGACTGGCTATAACCAGTCTTTGGTAGAGACCATCTGTCAAGGTTCAGGAGGTCTCACTTGATCCAATAGGATCCATCTTAACCTGGACCAAATCCATAGCCTCTTGCTTCCTGTGGAAACAAAAGCAGATCCTCCTTTCCAAAGCAACATATCCTTAGATCCAAATTTTGAACTCAAGATACCTTAAATATATTATATTATATTATATTATATTATATTATATTATATTATATTATATTATATTATATTATATTATATTATATTATATTATATTATATTATATTATATTATATTATATTATATTATATTATATTATATTATATTATATTATATTTAACTCAGCAGCCTTCACAATCAAATGTCTCTCTCCAGGTAAAAATCCCAAAGACATTACAATACAGACTCTCTGTGTAATTTCCATCTTTAGGTGGCTTAACTTTTACTGTCTCTTTAAAGACTTTACTTTCTAAAACCTATTTCTTTATATAACTGCCTATACTCTTCTTCCTCTGTCTTCCAAGCCTATATAAATTTTTACACACTGTAAACCATTTACAATTTTATTCCACCTAAAGCTTTCTTATTGTGAATCTATAATCCTTCTCTGACCAGGAGAGATTTTGAATTGTTAAGCTGTGTGGTGACTTTGGCTGTTGACTCTACTCCCCTCACCTGCTCAACATGGTGGTGGTACATTTTACCACCAGCTCTGAGAGCCATGCTCACTGCCAAATCTGGGAGCAGCAGGCCTATGCCTCCATCCAGTAGTGTGTAGCCCAGAAACCTTTTTGTTTGTTTGTTTGTTTGTACTAGTAAAAGCTAAATCTACCAAGCGATGTGCTGCACAGCTTGGAGACACCTCTGTGTGCCTTGGCGAGAATCTACCATGCTATAGGTCAAGCCCACATGCTACAAACCTTCCATACTATAGCTCAAGTCTGTATGCTGAAGCATCTCTGTATCACAGCTTGCCTGAGAAACACAACTAGGAAGATGTTTCTAGCTCCACTTTAGAACCTTTTTTTTTTTTTTTTTTTTTAAGCTTTTTCAGATTTTGGGTGGAAATTCTCCCTACCACGTCTGGTCACCAAATGTAGCTGGAAGATTATCTGGTCCCACCCAGTCCCGATGTCTGGATGAATATCTCCCATGTGTGGTCCTGCAGCCACTTATAAAGTAATCACTCAGAGGCTTAACATTAATTACAAACTGTATGACCTATAGCTCAAGCTTCTTGCTAGCTAGCTCTGACAAATTAGCTGAACCCATTTCTATTCATCCATATATTGTCACGTATTCTGTGGCTTTACTTGTTACCCATTACATGTTACTCATTCAATGACAGGCTGGCGTCTTCATCGACTCTGCCATTCTTCTCTCTGTTTCTCTGCTTGGATTTCCCACTTGCCTCTAAGCTGCCTTGCCATAAGCCAAAGCTGCTTTATTTATTACCCAAATGGGAGCAATACATATATTCACAGTGTATAGAAAGACATCCCACAACACACATACATACAACCTTTTAGCTTATAAAAACCAGCCAGATGGGGTGAAGATCCCAAGCTGGTATTAGCTTGATTTCTCCATGTCTGATGACATGATTATTTGGTGTTCTCACCAATAGGATCTTATCATTTGTAAACAAAATTCTAAACAGTCTTAATAAATAAGAAACATGGGGGGAGTGGGGGACTGGAGAGATGGCTCAGAGGTTAAGAGCACTGGCTGATCTTCTAGAGGCCCTGAGTTCAATTCCCAGCAACCACATAATGGCTCACAACCATCTATAATGAGATCTGGTGCCCTCTTCTGGCATGCAGGCAGAACACTGAATACATAATAAATAAATAAACCTTAAAAGAAAAATAAGAAACACAGAGCCAAATACAGAGGTAAATAGCCAAAGAGATCAGATAGTCACAACTACCTTATCTTACCACCTTGCCACCATCACTTCCCTAGAGAGAGAGTTTCTTCCTGTCTGACTTGTCTTTTTATTGTCTTTCTGTTCTGCCTTCTCTTTGGCTCTAAACCCAACCACATGACTTCCTTGGTACTGCTTGTCTATATAGATCTCCAGGTCTTTATGGTTGGTACTGGGATTAAATGTTCATGTTACCAGGCTTGGTTGTGTCCTTGACCACACAGAGACTCTGCCTGCCATATGATTGGATTAGAGGCGTGTGCCACCACTGCCTGACTCTGTTTATGGCTTCAGGCAAACTTTATTAACATACAAATAAAATCACATTTCAGCACAAATAAAATATCACCACAATCATTAAGTACTAGAAGGTGACCAAGAGAAGGGACAATAGCCTATAACGTTTGGGAGTGTCTAGGAGAACCCATTTACCAACAAGTCTAAAAGAGATGACTCATTCCTATCTTTGGTTTTTATTTGGTAGCTTATGCTATCTAGGGTGGACTGTTATTGAGTAACTCCTTTTATATATGTGGATGTACATGTATATATGACTTATGCATGTGTCTATTTTAAGAAGCATTTACAATAGCAGGTTTCCATATGACATTTGCAATTAATGTTATTTATCCTTCTCATATACACTACTCTATCCTGCCCTCTTATCCCCATCCAATTCAGTACTTCTTATTCCACTATTTTTCTTTTTCCTTCATATTACCTGTATTCTATCACCCTTCCTTTGGCTCTCCCCTCCTCCATTGCCAATTCTAGTTTCTTGCTCTCTGTGGACAGTCCAATCTAAATACATGCATCTAAATATTCAAAGCTAGTATCCACATATGAAAGAGAATATGCAAAACTTGTCCTTCTTGGTCTGGGTTTCCTCATTCAGAATAACTATTTACACCTATATGTATTAACTCATGAACTTTATAGTTTTATTGTTCGTAATAGCAGAATAGTAGTCCTTGTAACACATTTTTATTTTCATTTGTGGATAGACATCTAAATGTTTTCTATTTTACTGGATATTATGAGTATTTGAATAGTTTGAACAGTAACAATGAATGCAGTTCAGTATCTCTGTAGTAGGATACAGAGTTCTTTTGGGCATATGCCAAGGGTGATATAGCTATAACATATGGTAGATCTATTTATAGACTTTTGAGTAACTACCACACTGATGTCCAAAATAGTTACACCAGTTTTCCCTTCCAGTGGCAGTGAAGAGGTGCTCTCTTTTCCTTTTACACATACACATCAGTGGGTGTATTTTTGTTTGTTTTTTGTTTGTTTGTTTGTTTTTTGGTGGCCCTTAGTCACTTTGATTTGGGTAAGATGGAATTTCAACATTGGTATTTACCTGGTGGCTGAAGGTGTTGAATATGTTTTAAATGTTTCTCATGTAAAAGAATTTAAATTTAATGATGTTCAATTTTTTATTTTGTAATTTAAAAATAGTGTGTCATATTTATCATGTTTCCTTTGGGTGTGATAAAAATGCTTAAAATATTGTGGCAGTGTTAACAGCTCACCTCTAGGAGCACACTAAAGCTCATTGTTTGTAATTCATACTTTAAAATAAAATTTATTTAAAATATAACTTCATCTCAATGAAAACAGAAATTCACACATACGTGTGCATACACACATAAGCTATGTGATATATTTATCTAACATAGATTTCTAGTCCCCAAATATAAATGAATAAACAGCATCTTTTGTATTTTAGGACTCTTTTGTTCCTATTATCTTTATTTTTTCTGCTTCCTTGGTTAATTACCAGCTCTAAACTATATCTTTGTGATCTTTATCCTTTTTTTCTTCTTTGAGTCTGTATTTGATTCTTCTAAGATTTATCTTCCATTTCTGAATTTTCCCTCTTTGAGTCCTTTCCTTCTGTTTGGCAGTAACTCACAGTTATATTTTTCTATCTCTATCAGATATTTTGTCTGACATTCTTGTAGCAGAGATCTCTTAGTTGTGATAGAGGTCACAATATCATATTCATTTCATACAGTACAAAGGAAAAACACATCTAAATGTATTGGGAATGGCCAGAAACATGTCTATGGAAACGGAGAGTATACCCTTTAAAAACACAACTTTTATAGTTGTATAAGCACCAATTTGAATGTATTATTATTATGGCTTAGTATAAATATCAATCAAGTGTGCATTTTGCAATGTGAATTGATACTTTTTAAACCAATGTTTTTGTCTGGTCTTGATCCTACATTTAGCACAATTGCCCGGGTAACTTTTGTAATGCATATGTCACTTTTGTTTACTAGAAAAGAAAGTATCTAACATTAGAGCTGCATAGACACAGTACCTTTCCTTCATGTGTCTAAGTTGTTGTTTTAAGGTGAATGTATACAATCTATTTAAACAGTATTTAGTTTTTAGAAGACACAGATCATTGAGCTATTTCCTGTAAATTTACTCTGTGAGGAGCACACCCCCAGTAAGGCAAAACCACAATGATATATTGTTACTAAGAATATCAACAGAATGAGCATCTTGTAAGATAGACTGGGGATGTCTGGGTTTCACCTTTAAAAAGACAGGAGACTACTCCTACGGGGTCAGCCTGCATAGTTCATTCGATGGTAAAGTTGAAAAGTGTGAAGTTTAGCAACCATGCATACTGAATTCTGATTGTCCAGTCAAGATAGCAAGATACTACTTTCATGACACATTGAATGATTTTTTTTCCAAATAAATTCTCTTTGAAAGAATTTTGACAAGGCTTTATGATGTTATAGTTTTGGTAATTTCCAACTACTTCAATTTTTTTAGATTAATCTCATTCTAGAGTTAGAATATCATCACATAAAAATAATCTGAAAAATTCTGTAACTTGCTAAGCAATTTAACTTCACTTTTCAGTGAGTTGACATAAATGATAATAAATTAAAATAAGGCCATATGTAAATATTCCAGCATCTAAAGTTAGTACCACTGCATGGCTTCTAGAACCATCTTTTCTTTGTATATATGCGAGGTCTGCAACATAATACATGTGGATTGTTTTGATTCCTTAATGATTTATGCATCTGGAAATATAGAGAAGGTGTAATAAATAATCGTATTAAAGTTATTATGAATTAAATAAATATGAAGAAAATTACTCAGAATAGAATATAAACAATTGACAAATATTAACCAGTTATTCTCATATTATAAATGTGTTTGGCTTTCACATCTGGTTTCTCTAGAAATGACTTTATATTTTTATGCACCTTTTTAGTCCTGTCTTCTTCATGAGACTTCGTGTGATGGCCCTTATTCAATTTCAGAGAAATCATGCCCAGGTGTAATTATCTCTCAAATCCCTAGCAAAAAATAAGCAGGGGGTAAAATATTATGAAGTGGAGTAATCAGCAAATGATTTGGGATTCATGCTTCACCTGCAAGCATTGTTTTAGGCAAATGCACAGCATCCACCAGGGGGTGCCTGTCTTGTATAGAATGGTGAATTGTGTTTAACAGAGGGAAAAATTTTAGAGTTGCAAATTAGAAAGATTACAAAGTAAAACGGTCTTGATGGTGGCACAGAAATTTGAGGGTTTTGTTGTTGTTGTTGTTGTTGTTGTTGTTAATGCATAGGCATGGAACTATTTTGGAAGACTGAAGCCACACAATTTGGTTTCTGCAGAAACATCAGAGCAGATTAAGACTTCAACTAGTTTAGACATACTGAATTGCACTCTCCTTTCAGCAGTCCTCCATCCCCTCTCCTGCAGGCACACACTTATGTACTTGTGTGGCCCTAGGACACTCCACTCACTTGTGAGTCTGTTTCTTTCTGTGAGTTGTAAACTGCTAATTCTTAGATCCCACTGTAATTTCTATTTTTTCTGTCTTGAGTAAGAAGTGTGTTGGTGCATTTCTTACAAACAAAACTAAATAATGTCGTGATGGGTGCATCAAAATGAATGTCAGTGTGTTACTCTTTCTTTTGTTGTTTGTGTTCTCTAAATCAACTCTAAAAGATTCTCCTGATTCTTTATAAGATACACTTTACTAACAATGCATACACACAAATATGTACACACATACACACATACACACACACACGGCGACTGAGGGAGGGGACACTTCTAGGCTTTTGAAAGACAATACAGAATTATTTAAAAGCAGACTTAAAAATAAATTAAGAAGTACTGAGCTCTTTGTTGCTAATAAGCAATTACTAAAAATGAGCATTTTATGAAATTTAGAAGCTTAAAGTAGCTCCTGCTGTAAGAGATATTTAATCAATTCTTTTCAGAATATATGGATTTAAAATACTTTAAAAATCTTATTTCATTAATGTGATTACCATTCAAAATTAAGTTACAGAGAGTATCTCAATTTGTTGCTCATAGGATATGATCTCTCTTCATTTAAAATCACATTATACCCAGGAAAGCTTCAAACTATCAGGTTAGCTTGTTTGTCAGATTGCTAGATTAATCCTCTAATTCCCTGAAATATCTATTACAATTTTCTAAAGAATTGACTGTAATGAATTAGAAAGCTAATCTCAACAATTTATCACTCAAATGAGGTCATCACACATAGCAGAATGTTCAAGACTCCAGCCCATTACCAACATTTTCTTTTTTATACATAAAATAAATGCATAAAAGACATATAAAGTTATAAACTAATTTTGTCTTGTATTTAATGAATTAAAGTGTGCTAAAGAGCTATTGTATGGCCAAATAGGAATAGCTTCTTTGTCTGTTAAAGTTCACATGTGAACTATTCTACTCTTGACAAAGAGCTTCATAAGTTGACAAAGTACAAGATATAATTTTTTCAAAATAATTCCTAGAAAAATGTAGAAACAGTTTCAAACAAAATACTTTCTCAAGTATGGCTACATTCCATTCAAACAACAATAGCAAGTCTTTACACACACACACACACACACACACACACACACATGCACATGCACACGCACGCACACGCACATGCACACACACACACATATATTTAAATAATATTGTTAATATTAAGCTGAAACATTAACTACTCATGGTACTTTTAGATATATTTTTTCCTAGAGTTCTTTTGTCTTTGAGAGATTTAGAAAGAAATACAGGAACATGAATTATAAAATGATAAGTGTATTACTAACATTTGCAATGGAGAAAAATGAATAACTATGAAAAATAAGACCAATCCTTGTTTAATCCAAAATAATATATTCCAATCCTAGTATTCTAGGAATCAAATGTATCAGCTTTCTCTGAGCTTACATGTTAGTTTTGTGCTGCTCTTTTGTTTGTTTATTTTTCATGCAGTTTAGGGTGACTTTATTTTTAATAGCTAAACAGACAGTCTTGTAAGATTTCCCCTTAACAAGTAAATGCTTAAACAATTATTGTACCAACATACTACACAGACTGTTAGGTACTATTCAAGAACACAGAGGATAGAATTCTTGATACAGGACCATTGATGAATCTGAGGGCCGAGAAGAAGAGAAGGTATGCCCCCAATGGTATACTTTTTTGTTTTTAAAACATTTCAAACAGCACCATTTACAAACAAATGTAGGGATATACGTAGCCAGAAGGTTTCTCTGTACCCGTCCCTCCCCACAGTCCCACAGCTGCTTATAAAATAATCTTTCAGAGGCTTAATATTGATTGCCAATTGTATGGTCTATGGCAGGCTTCTTGCTAGCTAACTCTAACAACTCAACTCATTTCTATTAAACTATAAATTGCCATGTGGCCATCGAATTACTGGTCTGCTGGCATCTTGCTGCTCCTTTGGTGGCATCTGGCGTCTCCCCTCCTCTCCTTTCTTCTCTGTGTGTCTGCGTATGTTGCCTGCCTGTCTCTAAGCTAACTTGCCATAGGCCAATGCAGCTTTATTTGTCAACCAATCAAAGCAACATATATTCACAGCATACAGAAAGACATCCCACAAGAGCTATATCATGACATAGAAGGAGGGACTTGGGTACAGTTTTAACAGGGATCTTTTGGGGGTATAAAACAGTCAATCTTGGTGATTGTGGTGAGTATGTAAACAAAGGCAAGGGACAAAAAAACATTGAAAATGATCTATACATAAATAAATACACAAAAACTGATAAATATAAATAAGATTGTTAGATTTTGTTACTATAACACTTATTTGTAATATTTTTTTTTCTTTTATTGAGAATATATTTCTCATAAAATATATCCTGGTTATAATTTCCACTTCAACTACTCTTTCCAATTTCTCCCTACCTCCCCTCCCACCTGGATCCATTCCCTTTCTCTCTCTCATTAGAAAACAAACAGACATATAAGGGATTACTGCTGTGGGATAATGCCCTTGTACACTGGTTAAATAAATTGCTGATTGACCATTAGCCAGAACGGAAGTATAGGCAGTGTTAGCAAATGAGGAGGAGAATTCTGGGAAGAGGAAGAGCTGAGTTGGGAATCATCAGCCAGACAGAGGAAGCGAGATGACAAGGCAGAATTGAGAAAAGGTACCAAGCCACATGGCTAAACATAGATAAGAATTATGGGTTAAATTAAGTGTAAGAGCTAGTCAGTAATAAGCCTGAGCTAATGTCAAAATAGTTATAATTAATATAAGCCTCTGTGTGCTCACTTGGGGGATGTGAGTGGGAGAAATTTGTTCTGACCACTGCCTTGCTGGAGACACAGGAAAACTTCTGACTATATTTGATGTTCACCTTGGGGCATTGAGCCATCCATGCCTAAGAAAGTTTAAAGATTCTGAATGCACAGAAACAGAGCCACACTGGGCTTCCTAGTCTCACAGTCTCATGCTAGCAGCAGTGCAAACTCATTTCCTGACATCTGTCTGTGAGATGGAGCTGGCCACCAGTCACCATGAACTAAGTGGCATGGCTGTAGATTCCCACTGTGGTACATAGAGGAATCTCAAAGCCACACCGTGGCTAGTACAGACAGAAGAAAAAAAAAAAAAGAAAAGTTTTTTGGCTACATGCTGCTGGATGGAAACATAGACCCACTGCTTCACAGAATCTGCAATGAGCATGGTTCCCCAAGAGCTGGTGGTAAACATAGTTCTACCATATTGGAAAGCTGAGGTGGGCAGAGCCAGCAGCCAAAGCTGCCATTTCAATCCTAGTAATACTTCAGTTCAAAGCAATTGATTCACAATAAAACAGATTCAGATGAAATAAATCTCTAAAGGGTTTACAATATGTATAAAAATACATGTAGGCTTGGGAAAGGAAATGTAATATAGACAGTTATATAAAGAAATAGAAAGTTTTTTTTAAAAATAAAGCCTTTAAAGAGAAAGTAAAAGTAATATAAAAAATAAGCCAAATAAAAATGGAAATCACACAGAGACTCTGGATTGTATTGTCTTTGGGATTTTTAACTACAGAGAGACATTTGATTGCAAAGGCTGCTCAGTTAAACCAATATGTATATTTTAAAGGTATCTTGACTTCAAAATTTGCATCTAAGGATATGTTGCTTTGGAAAAGAAGCTCTGTTTTTGTTTCCACAGGAAGCATGAGGCTATGGATTTGTTCCAGGTTAAGATGGATCAGATTTCATCAAATCAGACCTCTTGAACCTTAACAGATGGTAGCTATCAACAAAGGTTGTAGCCTGTCTGCCTAGGATTGACCATTATTTCGAATTTTCTCAGGATCCCGTTTAGACTGCATAGTGCCCCTATCAGCAGGAATTAGCCTAGAATACTATGACCACATTCCCCAAAAAAATGGATTATGGATATTTGTCTTTGTTTAGGTTGTTGGTTACAAATTCTTATTGGTCATAGTCCATCTCTTTCTAAAAGAAGAATGGGGAATATGATATAGAAATATAGGATATTGATATGATAGGATAAAAGGGTAGATTATCAAATCTATTTTTAAAGAGCAACTTGTTTAAATTGCTATAGATTTTAGTTTATTGATACAAATTTAAAGTTAATTTTGTTATACTATATGTATATTTCTACTCTTGTTTAAGATATTATGTAGCTCATTGAAATTGTAATGAATAATTAAGCAATACAGATTAATAATTAGTCTTCTATGATAGTCAAACTTACAGTCATGCTAAGTTTTCTAGGTATACATAGATATAATTCAATTAGGTAGGTAATCTTCAAACACTTCAAAGACCTACAGATTATGGCATTTAAAATGTTTTTAAAAACTTAGACTTTTCTGGACAATGAGACATGTCTACTCCTGGCAACATCAATTACTTCAAGGAAGATGATGGGCACTGAATGGGCAAAAGTTAGCCATTTGGGCAAGAAACTGTTCTCGCTTGGACTGCTTGAAAAATGTTGTGTAAAATGGACATGCAGGACTGATGGGAAGGTGACCACTGAACTTTGCAAGGCGAGATGGTCCTTCAGGATCCTGCTTCACAGAAGAAACAGCCAAATATTCTACAGGACACAGGAAGAAGCTACGAAAAAATTCTAGACCTATTGGCTGAAGATGGATGCCCCAACATTACAGAGGAACTTAGGATGACTATCTAGGCAAGCAGCTGTTTCTGTCATTTCCAGATTTTTGGAAGTTGCTTACAAAGGACTTCCTGTTTACTTGGATAATATTATATCCTTCTGGGGTTTTTTAAGTAGTTGAAGACTAGTTATAATTTTCCTTGCTTATGATAAAAGATAAGTTAGATATGAAATCTTAGACTCACAAATATAGGATAGATAGAATGTTTTCTTTAAATTTGCCAAGTATAAATGGACTAGATATTGCTTGATAACTGTTTTGTTATATTTAATTTTACTATGTTAAAGTTTAAATCTTCCTTTTTGATTAGTCAGAAAAGGGGAAATGCTGTGGGATAATGCCCTTTTACACTGGTTTAATAAAATTCTGATTGGCCAGTAGCCAGGCAGGAAGTATGGCAGCAGATGAGAATTCTGGCAAGAGGGCAGATGAGAATTCTGGGAAGAGGGAAGGCTGAGTCAAGAGTCTCCAGCTAGGCACAGAGGAAGCAAGATGACAAGGCAAAACTGAGAAAAGGTACCCAACCATGTGGCTAAACATAGATAAGAATTATGGGTTAAATTAAGTGTAAGAGCTAGTCAGTAATAAGCCTGAGCTAATGGCTGAGCAGTTATAATTAATATGAGCCTGTGTGCTTACTTAGGGGACACCAGTTGGAGAGATTTGTCCCAACCGCTGGCCAGCTGGGATACAGGAAAACTTCCAACTACAGATTACAATATACAACATACAATATAATATAATATATTATAATAATATATTACAATATAATAATATAACATATAAAACACAATCAGCACAGCTGAATAGGACCAGATGGGATAGAGGACACTGATGAAACAAGGACTTCTAAACACAACAGAACTAAAGGACATGTAAACTCACAGAGCCTGAGGCAGCATGCCCAGGACCTGCAAGGGTCTGTGTAGCATGAATCTTAGAGAGTCTTATTAATAAAATCAAACCCAAGGCCAGTTATTGGGGTGAAATGCTGGATGGTCAGAGAGACAGAACAAGCCACAGCTAACCTCACCTGGCCGGCTTCTCAGCTTAGTCTTGTTTCCTCAGACTGGAAGCTTCTGTGTCCTCATCCCAATAGCTCTCAGCTGAACTGCTGCTCGAAAGCCTGAAGCTTAATCAGCCAAATGCTTAACCAGCCAAATGGGTCTAGTTTCTGGTTTCCATGCCCCATATATCTTTCTGCATTCTACTACCACTCCCTGGGATTAAAGGCTCGCTTTCTGGGATTAAAGGTGTGATTCACCATGCCTGTCTGTATCCTTGGACACATGGATTTCTGCCTCTGGAATGCTAGGATTAAAGGCATGTGCTACCACTGCTTATTCTCTATGTTTAATATTGTGGCTGCTCTGTCTCTGACCCCAGATAAGTTTATTAGCATGCACAATATTTGGGCGAATACAATACCACAGGTCTGTACCAGATGGGATCCCAGAGCTGAAAGCAGAAGTGGACACATGCCCCCATCCCTAACCCAGATCTTATTTCTTAATGATAACTACTTGCAAATGAAACTCTACTCTAAAGGAGCTTCACCAGGAAAACAATCTGTTTAAGGGTAGGCTGCACGTACAACAGTAGACAGACAACAGAAAACCAATGCAACAGAATCTTTGGAGGTTTCTTGTCTCATAAGGTCATATCAGGTGTTTTTCTTCTTTCTTTTTTTAAAAAGTATTTTATCTTTTTATAATTTTTAATTTTTGTCTTATTTTTATTTATTCTCTCTCTGTCTCTGTCCCACTGCCTCTGTTTCCCTACACACCCTTTGAATATCTATGACAGCTGCTGTTTTTGTGTTATGCGACTCCTTCATTTGCAAATTAGTGTGTCTCTCCATCTGTATTTGCTGCTTTGTTATTTTCTTTTCTGTTTTTTTTTATTTCTGTTATCTTTCATATTTCATCTAAATGGGTGGTATGTATCTAAATTAACTTTGTAATTTTATGAGTTTTTCACTGGTACTTTTTTCTTCTCCTTCATTTTTACTTGCTTCTCTGGTTTATATAAATATTGCAGAAGGTTTCCTATTGATTTGCTTATATTGTTTTTCAATCTATAGTTTTGTATGAATGTCTTAATCCTTTTTCTCAAAATTTAAATGTACAAATTTCATTCACAAATACTTTTATTCTATTGAGTGCTAAAAAATTATGAATCTTGTCTCAATCATGAAATTCTATTTAATATATATATATATAATATATATAATATATATAATATAATCCACTATGTTTCAATCTATTTTACTCAGGATGTTCACCTATTCACATGGATTTCCATTATTTTCTTCAGTTATAATTTTTTTGTTGTGTAAGAATGCTTTTAATTTTCTTTCATTTGGGATAATATTACCTGTCATGGTGATAGGATATGGAGTGCTAAGTATGAGAGACAGGGATTTTTGCTGAGCAGTTCATTAGAAGGACATGCACCTTTTCCTTCAGTTCCTGATCCTTTGAAGATAATGTGCCCTTGACTGTTTTCAAGAAGTTTATATATTGTTTTGCTTTCTTGTTTAGTTGTGATGAGCCTTGATGTATATAGCTTAGGAAAATTTCTACTTAAAAAATAGTCAAGTTATTGACTTTTCTCACTCATAAAATTTGATATCTTCATCATTAATTTTTCCACACTTTGTAGCTTTTATTCATGTGAATTTGTGATACTCTGATAGTCTATGATAATGTTAGGTCTTTCATTTCATCTCCTAGGAAATTTTAGTCATAGGAAGGAGCACATGAAAGGAATATGGTTCCTCCAGTTTTAAATAAAACATTTAGTTTTTATTTTTAAATATTATAGTGTGCACATATTAAAAAACACAATTTTAAGCCAAAAGTTATTCTAGAAATAATTAAACCCCCATGGTGTATTTTAAACCATGTTATAAGCAAGTAACTCTGTAAACAAACTGCTGGGACTCAGAATCACATGGAGAGGGTTTTTTTTTTTTTTTTCAATGTATCCAACTGGAAAACAGCAAATTTGAGCCATATTATAGAGGATGGGGTACATAGAAGTAAATGTAAATATTTTCTTTAATTAGATATAGTAATAAAATGTGAACATCTGTTTAAAAAATGCTGTCTTAAAGTATGACAGAAAAAAATTGTGAACTTGTTAATTGAGTGTATTCAGTGTTTCACTTATGCTGGTTATTCATCTTAAAGCTTAATCATTACTTCTGAAAGTGTTCCATCCATGTGACATTTTTTACAGCAACATTAAAATGATGAACAACAGATCGTTTACCTGTTGTTGTTGTCTCTTTACACGGCATGCCCATGCCAACAACTCCTGTAACAGGAGGAAAATACCCAATAATGTGTATTAAGACCTCTTGCAGTAATACTGCCTTCTTGGATATCCTTAAGCCTTACATCTCCATCTCAATGTTAAGTTAGTTTATTGCAGGAAATTGCTGTTTTATTGTAAAATTTTGTGTGCAGTTTTCTAAGCCAATTTATTTATTGCTATGTGTTATTGGCTCTTCTGTATCATAAACACAATGTTTAAGGCCTCGAAGTACAAACTGTACGTTTTATTGCTTACAATATGGGTCTAACAACCACATTAATTGTTGTGTGGTCAGAAAACAAAGTTTTTACCACTTCTACACTCAAACATGATGGCTTCTAACTTTAGATCACATTCGTTACATTTTGTCATGATTTAAAAAATAAGAATTTAGGATCACATATATGTGTTATACTTTTTTCTTCTTCTTAGTATTATTGAGAAATGATTTCCTTACAGTTTTATAACTGTTTCTATTTAGAATCCTAAACGCCTCAAAAGACATAACTTACATTGTGTGAGATATGTATACATACTGAAATATCTGAGGAGGAAGTAGAAAATAAAACATTACAACATTTACATGCACTGTTCATAGAGTTTTTTTAGTTTGTGATAGGAGTTTGTAGTCTTCGTTTTCAGGTAGAGTTGAAGCTTCCGTGGTGCTGGGCATGTTGGCTTTCCTTGACATTTAGTGCACCCTTCTTTTGTTGTCTAAGAGTTCAGGGCTATGATAAATATTAGGTAGGAATTTGGTTCAATATAACAGAGGATGGTTTTCCATTTAGTCTACATTCCCTACTCGTTAATTATCAAGCCCTATTGTTTAGTAATGCCCACATCTAAAGCATAAATTCCCAGCACCATTCTCAAGAGAATTCATGCTCAAAACATAAACTCTAGCCTGTGTAGTTATCAGACAACTACACTGTAATATGTAACAGAGTGAATTTTCTACCATTTTTTCTTATTCTACCATAAACAGAGAACACATTGCTCAGCAATTATTTTCAGATAGGTAGCCCTAATTATAAACACCCTGTCTTTAAGTTGATGGTGTAAATACAGAAGAATATTTAGTCCATAAAAAAAAATGAGATCAGATCTCATTACATACAGATGGTTGTGAGCCACCATGTAGTTGCTGGGAATTGAACTCAGGACATTTGGAAGGGCAAACAGTGCTTTTAACCTCTGAGCCACCTCTCTAGCCAGGCAGTAGTGGCACACGCCTTTAGTCCCAGCACTCGGGAGGCAGAGCCAGGCGGATCTCTGTGAGTTTGAGGCCAGCCTGGGCTACAAAATGAGTTCTAAGAAAGGCGCAAAACTGCACAGAGAAACCCTGTCTCAAAAAACCAAAAAAAAAAAAAAAAGAGATCATAATATCTGACAACAGGGAGTTGCTTTCAATTTTATTTTACCTAAGAGAAAACTTTATCTGCATCATTTTTTTGTGAGAGAACAATTTATCTATGAAGTTAGTTTTCACTGATGTAAGTAAGAGATTTTTGAATAAATCCAGGATTCTCAAACCAGAAAGAAAATCCTTCTCAAGACAACAGAATAAACCAAGTTACATCTTACTTCAGAGTAAGGATTTTTTAAACATAATGCTAATGTTTCAAATAAAAATGATTTTATGACAAATGTCTTAAAGACAAAATTATTATTATACACCTGGAAGAAAAGCCAGAAGAATGTTTTCCATATGACCTGGAGTAAGGACCATAACAGGCCACAGGGGGGTGAACCTGAATGGCTACTGATAATAATACATGCAGGATGACTCAAGAGGCAGTGAGTTTTTTCCCTGCAGGTAATTTTACATATTCATTTTTAGATGGGGGGAACAGTCAGATGGAATGAGAATAAGCAAGCAGAGCATAGGTCTTCATTTATGAGATTTAAAAAAATACTCTTTCTAATATTCTTGAAAATAAATAGAACATATAGCAATTTTATTTATATCTTTTATTCCATTCATAAACTTTTATTGTGCTTACATGAACTTTGATACATGGATTCATCACAATTATGTTTGGATTGTTCATGAAAATTTCATAAGACATGTAAACAAACCTGGCCATCATCGTCTCAAGTTATTTTCCTGTTGGCTATTTTTTACAGCAGACACATGTCAAGTAATTATTAAAAAAAAAAATCACAAAAGCCAAAACAAAACAACAACAGCAACAAAAAACTATCGTTAAAGACAGTCAAATGCATGTGATTCCATCTTTACTTTTACGGTTGTTCTTAGGTTGCCTAAAACATTTAAATACAAATAAGTTGTATGGCAAAAATAATGAAAGAAAACATCAGATAACTTTGCAAATAATGGAATGTGAACCACTTCTACTCTTATCAGAGTAAATTGAGTCTCATGTTTGTCCAGGGACTACTTCTGGAGCTGTGGTCAAAGGTATGTACATAGAGACACACGATTCCAACATGAATTCATGGAATGTTTGTTTTTATCACAGCCTCACAAGTGCTCCAAACCTTCAAGTAACAACCATAACTATGGTTATGACTGGAACCAATTCTCCTTTTTATTTCTTTTTTTTTTTTCATTTTGCATAGCAATCACTGTTCCCTCTCCCTCCCCTTCTCCCATTTCCCTCACCTCCCTCTCCATTCCAACCCCCATTCAATCCTCCTTCCTTGGGTAATCAACACCAGCTGGCTTACCAAGTTGGGGCAGGAGTAAGCCCCTCCCCCCTGCATCAAGGATGAATAAGGCACTCCACCATAGGGAATGGTATCCAAAAAGCCACTTCATGCACCCAGGATAGGTCCTGGTCCCATTGCCAGGGGCCCTGAGAACCCATCAAGCCTCACAAATGTCACCCACTTTCAGAAGGTCTAGTTCAGGCTCTTGCAGGATCCTCAGCAGTCACTCTATGTGAGTTCCCACTAGCTTGGGTCAGCTGTCTCTGTGGCTTTTCTCAGCATGGTCTTGACCCCCTTTGCTCCTTTAGTCCCTCCTCCCTCTCTTCAACTGAACCTCAGGAGCTTGGACAAGGCATTGGCTATGAGTCTCTGCATCTGCCCAGAGCCAGTATGGGGTTAGAGAGAAACCTGGTGCTAGGGAAATCCCTAGGAACCCACAAGGATGTCTCCAGCTAAGACTCCTAACTATTGTGGAGAGGGGGCCTGAAATAAGAAATGTACTCCTTCTTATTTCTTTGCTTAGACATGGAAGCAGTTATAACAGTGGTTCTTCTGAGGCTACAATGTACCAAAAGTACTATCCCAAAACTTGTGTAACTTGAGTAAAATTCCACATCTCCATAACTGTCATCTCAAGATGAAGGCGAGTCACTTCCTAAAGTTAACTGTATCCACTCTCCTAATATTAAAACATAATAGCCATCATGTAGCAATTTCAAAGTACAGTTTTCCTAAAGTTATTTCTTCCTCAATATTCCATCTACTTTATTTTTAACACTTAGAATATGATATAAGGAGATGAGCAAGGAGAGAAAATTTACTTGGGGTTAATTCTTTGATTGTAATCCCTGTGAATTATTCCTTACTTGAGCATAAGAAGCTTCAACAGTATTAATATTCACAATCCCGTAAGATGCCACCATAGATTTAGGATTCAACTTACCGGTCACCTTTCACTTCCCATCTTTAGTGTTTTGGGTAGTCCTGAGGAAAAGACAATTCATTTTTTTTGTCTTGTTTTTGAGTCAGAGTTTCTCTGTGTAGCTCTGACTATCCTGGAACTCACTCCACAGACCAGGCTGTTTTTCAAACTCAGAGATCCACCTGCCACTATCTCCCGAGTCCTGGAATTAAAGGAGTGTGCCACCATGCCTGGTGAAAAAGGCAATTCTAATATAGTCCATTTTATTTTTTTTTTCTTTCCTAGTCACTAAGCTGACTATGACCTCTCCAGTACACCTTTGTGTTAGGACTGTCTAGGAACTCATCACCTCTTGTTCACCACAGATTTTCAAGATGACGAATGGCACCATCCGATTACAGTGAGGGAAAACCATACCTTGTAGAGAAAACTTGGACTAATCATTTTCCTTCTGCTAGTAGGTAGCCCTGGTGGAGCAGTGATGACTCCTGAAATTATGGAATGTAAGAATATCAACAGATGTCAATTAATGCTACACCTGTATTCTCATCCCTTCCAAAATCTTTTTTAAAGGTGCAACTTTTCAATGGGATTTTGAAGACTGGAATGAGAACACCATGTGGTTATTAGTGTAAATATTTGACTTCTATGAAATACAAATTAAATTAAGGCTTTGTTATATATAGGTATATGGCTGTCATGAGGTTTTCATAACCATGACAGGGGAGTTATGAATTGCTTTCATTTTATCTATCGTTGATGTTATTATTAGTAACATAAACAATGGGAATCTAATCAAGTCCCTGGTGAAAGCCAAGTATATGCACTACCATGAGCATGCCCTCTAGTTCCCAAATTCATTTCAGAGATTACGGTCATTTTGAAACTTGGTGTATTAAATATAGTGTCAACTCTGTGTGATGTTCTATAGTTTAACATCTCATTGTTTATCACAAGCTTTAGACCAGCAATAGCTCAAAAACCGTGAGCTGAAAGCTTTGGATGGCAAAGCTTTCTAAATAATGGCAATTCAGTCCAAAGAAGGTCCTGACAGGGTGCAATGATAGCATCATTGAGCCGTGAAACATCAGGTAGATAAGGACAGGGAAGGAAATGGAGGAAGGTAAAGTGGGATGCTTCCCTCCATTTTGTAATTCCTCTCTTCTCCCCTCAGAAAGGCTTCACCACATACATCTATCTAAAGTCTTTATTTTCTGATTTACTTTCCCATTCCTGTTTATTTCATCACAATAATTTATAACAAACAACACTAATACATGGTAATAGAAAACCTATATTTTGTAAAAAATTCACTTATCAATTCATTAGAGTAGTTTCTGGTATAATTATAATCTTGTCTATGTGTATGGCATAGTACTGTTATTCTTTTGGATTTAAAATAGATGAGAATGTAATTATAATAAACAACATTTTGTTGTCTTGTGTTATGATCTACCACAAAGAGTGGCAAAACAAACAAACAAACAAACCAAACAACAGCAACAAAAACATGGAAATGAAGAAATGACCATTCCTGCAGGAGGCTGTGTTTTGAGAAACAGTATTAAGAAAACCTGAATTGAAAGAGTTTATAAGCCACTACACTCTGAAATTCTTATTTAATGTGTGTGTGTGTGTGTGTGTGTGTGTGTGTGTGTGTGTGTGTGTGTTGTTAATTGTATGCTTGCTTAATCACCTATTTAGGAACAGGGGCCAGTGGTTTATGTTGGGATTTCATCCTCAATCACTTCACACTTTTTTTTTTCCTGTTTGAGATATGCTTCCTCTCTGAGGCTGGAACTTGCCACCTTCAATAGACTGTGTGGCCAGAGTCCTCATGACATGTGCCTGTTTCCATCTCCTCCAAGAATGATGTCACAGATGTGCACTGCTATGCCCAGCTTCTTGTGGGTTCTGGGAATTTCAACTGATGTCTTCATAACTGCAAAACCAACACCTTCCTCATTGGGCAATCTCCCCAGCTCCAATCAATGGACACTTTTACAAACATTTTTGTATAATTTAACAGAACTATTCATCATCTCACCACCAAACTATATGAAACTTAAGTTAGCATAAAGTTCTTTTCCTGTGATACATACTTATATACTATATCATGTATGTTAAGGTGTCCTTTTAGCTCTTTCTACCATTAATATCCAGGGTATGACCATTCATAAATTTAAAAAAAAAACTCTCATTTAAAAAGTCACTACAATAAACATTGGTTTCAGGTTTTCTTTCATTAATATTAATCCATTAAGAATAAAGTGCTCTGAAGTGAATGTTGGCCTTACTTTTTCATGACCTGTGAGTTCAGTATGTGATATCTTCAGCATCAGGACCTTCTGCCAACTTCTGGAGAGTCATTTACAATATTGTCAATAGCTGATAATGCTTGGGGTTATAGAGCCCTATTTGCAAAAAATTCACAAGGAGTTGACTCATTAATTGTACTGGCATCTTATTTGCTGGTGTGTGGTGTCTAGTTGATGTACTGTTCCCCATCATAAGTTGGCTTCAGCAAAACTTATTAAATATATATAGAAAATTCTATAGTAGTAGGTTTGCATGCAGCTTTTCCAAGTGTGTGTGTGTGTGTGTGTGTGTGTGTGTGTGTGTGAGAGAGAGAGAGAGAGAGAGAGAGAGAGAGAGAGAGAGAGTTATCCCTCCCCATACTCCATTTTTAAATCTTTCTTCAAATCTCCTTCCTCAATTTATCACTCCCTACTACCTCACCTTATCACTGTCCCCTCTCCTACCTCAACTTATCACTGCCGACCTCCTCCCCTACACCACCTTATCACTTTTTGTCCCATTATTCTCTCTTAATCCTGGATACCACTATGCTTTCTCCTTCTTTGTAGAAACACATATATTTAAAGATTCAAAGCTAAGACACACCAACGGGAGAAAACGTCTTCCTGAAATCTACTTTTAAAGTTCTTCCATTTATTAAATACACAACCACCCCATTGTGTTTTCCCAGCAGATCCATATTTTCCAGCCGCCGTCGATGGCTCTAACATTCCACCATCTTTCAAAGATTGTGGCTCTGTTTGCATCTCTCTTAAGTGTGCTCCACTGTGGAGTAAGCTCAATACTCAAAGTCATTGGCATGCTGGATTGGATCCCATCTACCCAGATGCAGTACAGTGAGCTGAGAGCTTCATAACAGCATTAAAAGTAATTTGATTTACTAGTTCTCCCTTTTCCAATATCTCTGTTGAATGTTCTGGTACTATGTGCTCTCATAGCACAGAAAGCTAGAGGTTTAGTTAGCCCACTCAGTTTCCTATTTACATCTGTAGCTATACCTGTAGTCAGCAAGGCAAAATGGAAAGAATTTCGACAATTAAACAACTGTCCCCGTTATCTTGGGACTAAAGCTTTTCTGGGTTAAGAGACAAGAGACTTTGGTCACTCTCCGCTCCTGAAGAAGGTGACTGTGACTTCCTGGTTCCAGACACAATTGTTTGTTGTTTGGATAATGAACGAATAGTGCACACAGAAAGAGGCATGCACACACGAGAAGGGTTTTGCGCAATTTTTGATCTTAAAGAGAACATGCTCCACTGCCTTTCGCCTGGGCCATGGCTCTTCTTGTGCAATTCTGTCTGGGCCTTATTCACTTACAAACGTTTGATACACTGATTTCAACTAAATGATAGCAGAAGGAATAAAAAATGACAAATTCATCATTTGGTGAGCGGTAGTTCAAAATCTTGTTTCTCCCAGTCCTCTCTATTACTCCTTTGATGGCTGTTCTATGTGCTCTATCCAGGGTTTATGGCTATAGTGGATGGAGCAGGATAGAGTGTACTTACTTTATCTTATCCAGAATTAGAGCAGGAACTGTCAGCTTTAAAGTGTATATATAACTGAGTTGCAATCTTATATCATCTGGGACTGAAATAGGCAAGTCACAGCTTCAATAGGATTATATATTTTAGGGGAAGCCTGTTTCAGGGCTTTGAACTAAAATGCGTCTTGGACTAATACATCCCTGTGGAGGGGAGCCAACAGCAGAGTTTTACTAATACTGCAGGTCAGTTGCAGCCATGGAACAAAGGGCCAGGGCCTAACTCAATCTTAAATAAAATGATAGGCCACATCCAAAGTAACATCAGTACATTCACTGTTTCCAGTTACTCTCTTCATCTTCTGCCTTGGATGTTCTGGGGAAGAACACAATAGATAGAGCATTATTTGTTTATTAAATTGGAAAAGGACACAACAAATTTCAGGAAGATAATGAGCATCACCATTTTTTCAAGCACACAGTTTCTTGAGACACTGGATTCCTTTGGACAATATGTAAGACAAAAAAAAAAAGAAAGAAAAACTTATAAAGATTATAAATGGTATATTATTCTAATGAAACTACCTTGTGTATGTGGTGAGCAATAAGGGCTTTACTTTGGACAAACATTTGAAATCTGCATCTGGGTTTTTTTGCCAAAAAAATCCTGTACAATAAAACAACCTCTGGAGGCATCACGATCCCTGACTTCAAGCTCTACTATAGAGCTACAGTAATAAAAAACAGTTTGGGCCGGGCGGTGGTGGCACACACCTTTAATCCCAGCACTCGGGAGGCAGAGGCAGGTGGATGTCTGTGAGTTCGAAGCCAGCCTGGGCTACCAAGTGAGTTTCAGGAAAAAGGCACAAAGCTACACAGAGAAGCCCTATCTCGAAAAACAAACAAACAAACAAACAAACAAACAAAAAACAGTTTTGTATTGGCATAAAAACCGACATGTGGACCAATGGAATCGAATTGAAGACCCTGACATTAACCTGCACACCTATGAACATATATTTTTGACAAAGAAGCCAAAAGCGTACAATGGAAAAAAAGAAAGCATCTTCAACAAATGGTGCTGGCATAACTGGATATCAAAGTGTAGAAGGCTGCAAATAGATCCATATCTGTCACTGTGCAGAAAACTTAAGTCCAAGTAGATCAAGGACCTCAACATAAATCCAGCTACTCTGAACCTACTAGAAAAGAAAGTAGGAAGTAGTCTTGAACGCATTGGCATAGAAGATCACTTCCTAAATATAACACCAGTAGCACAGACACTGAGAGAAACAATCAATCAATGGAACCTCTTGAAACTGAGAAGCTTTTGTAGAGCAAAGGATACATACGGTCAACAAGGCAAAGCGACAGCCTACAGAATGGGAAATGATCTTCACCAACCCCACATCTGACAGAGGACTGATATCCAGAATATATAAGGAACTCAAGAAATTAGACATCAAAACGACCAACAGTCCAATTGAGGAATGGGCTTTAGAATTAAACAGAGAATTCTCAACAGAGGAAACTCAAATGGCTGAAAGACATTTAAGGAATTGCTCAACATCCCTAATCATCAGGGAAATACAAATCAAAATGACTCTGAGATACCACCTTACGCCTGTCAGAATGGCTAAGATCAAAAACACTGAAGATACTTTATGCTGGAGAGGATGTGGAACTAGGGGAACTCTCCTCCACTGCTGGTGGGAATGCAAGTTTGTACAACCACTTTGGAAATCAATATGGCACTTTCTTAGAAAATTGGGAATCAATCTCCCCCAAGATCTAGCTATACCACTCTTAGGCATATACCCAAGAAATATTCAATCATACCACAAGAGCACTTGCTCAGCTATGTTCATATCAGCATTATTTGTAATAGCCAAAACCTGGAAACAACCTAGATGCCCTTCAACTGAAGAATGGATAAATAAATTGTGGCACATCACATATACACAATGGAATACTACTCAGTAGAGAAAAACAATGACATCATGAGGTTTGCAGGCAAATGGATGGATCTAGAAAAAATCATCCTGAGTGAGGTAACCCAGATTCAGAAAGACAAATACGGTATGTACTCACTCATAGAAGGATTCTAGATGTGGAACAAGGATGACTGGACTGCTACTCACATCAGCAGTGAGGCTACCTGTAAAACAGGACCCCAAGAAAGACACGAGGATCGCCCAATGATGGAGAAATGGCTGAGATCTACATGAACAACCTTGACATGAGTGGGAGCAATGAAGGGCGAGGGTCGAGGGAAAGAGAGCGGGAGATCCCAGTTGGATCAAGAACAGAGAGGGAGAACAAGGAATAGGAGACCATGGTAAATGAAGACCACATGAGAAAAGGAAGAAACAAAGTGCTAAAGAGGCCCACAGAAATCTACAAAGATACCCCACAAAAGACTGCTGGCAATGGTCAAGAGACAGCCGGGACTGACCTACTCTGGTGATGGGATGGCCAAACACCCTAATAGTGGTGCCAGAAACCCCATCCAAGGACTGAGGAATCTGGATGGAGACATCCACGGCTAGGCCCCGGGTGGAGCGCTGGGAGTCTAATTAGCGAGAAAGAGGAGGGTTTATATGAGTGAGAATTGTTAAAACCAAGGTTGGATAAAGCACAGGGACAAATAGCCAAACGAATGGAAACACATGAACTATGAACCAAAGGCTGAGGGACCCCAACTGGATCAGACCCTCTGAATAGGTGAGACAGTTGATTGGCCTGATCAGTTTGGGAGGCATCCAGGCAGTGGGACCGGGTTCTGTGCTCATTGCAAGAGTTAGCTGTTTGAAACCTGGGACTGATGCAGGGACGCTTGGCTCAATCTGGGAGGAGGGGACTGGACTGCCCTGGACTGAGTCTACCAGGTTGATCTCAGTCCTCGGGGGAGGCTTTGCCCTGGAGGAGGTGGGAATGGGAGTGGGCTGGGGGGAAGGGGGAGCAGGAACGGGGAGAACAAGGGAATCCATGGCTGATATGTAGAACTGAATGGTATTGTAAAATAAAAGAAAAAGAAAAAAAAATCTGCATCTGACTCTACTCCATAATTTTTTTTTTTTTTTTTTTTTTTTTACGGTATATCGCCAGACACATAAAATAACACAGAGTTACATTTCAAATGTATACAAACTTGAGAGATCTGGATACAGAGATGCCTGTGAGTGAGCAGCGTAAAGAGCATTTGTTGTCGCTGCTGCTGTTCTGTCTTGGTGTTTTGGCATGTCTCTCTTGGTATATGAATTTACAAAATCAAATAGAACTTTAGTTTCTAACAGATCACAGGGAAAGATCAAATCTGTCCATTTTCAAGTTTTAATCACTTTGTATTTGAATCTTTTTTCCACTGCAAATGTATTTGTGTTTTAATATAAAATTATTTTACAAAAGCAAAATAGGTAAAAGTTAAAGACTGGGTAAAACTAAATTTGAGTTCATTTTGCTCAGTTTGCAAGTACTTTTTCATCAGTTTCTGTAGATAGATCTGTGTGGGGAGAAATAAAGTTTTTATTTTGTTTGAGTGTTTGATTCTTTATTCTTCCTACTAAGAACATTCACATTGTTATCTTCACAAGTAAACAGTTTGACATAAAAATGACATCACTTTTTGGGGGTAAAATCCTCATTGCTTTATTTCTGAAATAAAAAAAAATTTTAACCTGAAGATACATTGTCAAATTGAAATACAATGAAATACTTAGTATAAGACATTGTAATATATGATGATATTTAATTCAAAGGCAAATAATTATGTCTATAACTTGCAGTTCAAATGACCATATTTTGCATTTTTTTTGCACAATAAAATAAGTTGTTACAGAATGTAAAAATTTGATAAATGATATGTGTGGAAGGCATGGGTAGTGTAGAGGGGAAATTTTGTTTTAAGTAAACAGAAGAATGATAACTGTAATGGTTGTATATACTTTAAACTTTAAAAATTTCTCAGCAACAGATTGAAACGGGAAGCTTTGGTTACACTTCTTAAGGTCAACAAATGTTCCAGGTGATTTCTGACAAATATTTAAGGACACATTATACTTTCCTTTTTGTTTGTGGTTCATTTGAAATAAAATTTAAATATTCTCCTTAAAATCTGCCTCTCATTCTTCAAGTTCCTACTTCTCTCTGGTGACTGTCAAGATATTTATCTTGAAATTCATCTAAAAAGGAAAGCAGCTTAAAATGTAGGTACATACCTAAAAAATGTTGCTATTCTGTTTGGTATAAGGCTCATGTGACAGGATAGTTGGAAATGTAGACATAACCATGAAATGATATTTCTACAAGAGTAGTCAATAAAAAGAAAGACTCCCTATTGCTGTCAAATTGTGAGACTTTCTCTTGATAGAAAAATCCACATATGGATGTTCCTGAAAAAGAATATTTGAGTTTACTGGTTAATGTGAACAATCCAGTTCACATTAGGACAATGCAAACTATAGCCATCACAACAGAAGGACAAAACTCTTTTAAAATTACAATTTCCCAATTCCATATCATAAGGTAATTTACCTCAATGATAGTTATAATAGAATTATATCTATCATATTTAAAATATATTTAGATAGTCATCATATATCTACCTATTCAGTACCTCCAACACTGTCAACACAAACATGTGCAGCTACACATATTTCCTGGGATTATCATATTGCAATTTTACAGTTATATTTTCATTGGCTTTTTCTCAGATATAATTGGTGTAGCTGGAGTTTGCACATTTCCTCCACCCATGATGCCATCACCATAGCTGAGTTAGTGAACATGTTCTATATTTCTCAAAATGTTGTTAGGTCTCTAAGTATTAGTGTCAGTATTGGTTGGTCCATGTTTAAGTACAACAAACAAATGACATGATAAGGTTCTTTTTGATGTAATGTAAAGCTCACATACTGCAATGTGAACTTTAGTTATAAATTGTGTCAAGCAACCCTAGCTCTCTTATAGACTATCAATGTACAATCACGTAGCCACTATAGAAAACAGTATGGTGCTTCATCAAATATAAAATCAAATAAAAGATGAATTGTTATGTGACCTAGAAATTCCACTTTTGGATCTATATCAAAGCTAGATGAAATGATGACCTTCAAGATTCCTTATTGGCGAAATTATTAAGGCCACTCCACGTAGTTAAAAGGAAGATTTATTGAGTGGGTAACTTACAAATGAAGGGATAGTTAGGTCGTGGGGTCTGAGAAAGGTGTATCACAATCCAGCAGTGTTCTCTGGAGCTCTTCTCAGTCAACCTCCACTGTCTAGGGTCCAGAAACAGAGAGAGCACTGGCCCATCTGGATCTTGGGTCTCCAGGGTCCTCCCTTGGCCCCGCCTTGTAGGCATGACAGTTGCTGAAGCCTCAATGGGGCTTGGAACTTCCAGATCAAAGCTGGAATGGCTACCCACTACATCTCCCCTTTTTGTCTAAATAAGAATGTTCTAACCTAATACAAGACTATATGCAAAGGAATGGTTATCAAATATTGTCCAGGAATAATGAGGGATAATGACCTAGATAAGATGGAACTGCAGCCAATGCAAACAATATCAAGCAAGAAACACATACTAAAATCCAGATAAGTATAGAGCATAGGTAAATGGCATGTTACAAAGATCATTCCAAAAGGTGTCCTATCCTAAAGAACCTGAATCTAATACTTAATATGTTCTATCTAAGATATTATATATATCTAATATACATATATATATATATATATATATATATATATATATATATATGCTAAGTTGTAACTATAACTGCTAGTCTTCAATCCCATCAAAGATGTGAGAAGGAATATAATGGTACCTGAGAAATGGTAGATGGATGCAAGCAACTTTTGGGAATCTTGCAAGAGTAGACCAAGACAGCTGGCAGCCTGGACAGTCAACTAATGTTTCTCAGCATTGTTGGTTCATTCAAATTGGCTATAGGCCTAGAGTATCTGACAGACCATTTTCAGAAGCAGAAATTCTGAAAGACCATCTTACCCTATCTTGGCAGAGTACAGTGGTTGCTTTCCTGTGTCCCACTTGTCCAGAAAGGACAGCATTGCACTTGTACTGTCAGCAGTCAAGGCAAGGGCAGTTCTTTGCCCCATAGGACATTTTGTGCCAAGAAGACAAACTTCTAAATGAAAATGTCTTAGAAGCCCAACATTTTCTCAGGATCAAATTGGTGCTGCCAGGAGCAATTGTGTCTCACATCAACAGAATTCTAAATTATTTAAATGCCATATTCTCTAGGTCTATGAAGTATCTGAAGATTACCTATCCATCAGACCTATGTATCTGTAAATCTGGATAACCTAACTAATGTAACTATAGAGGTGACAAGCATAGGTGACTATAAATCTATAAGTCTTATCTACCGAAATAACCTAAGGAATAAGGCTTCGTATAAACATGGTAAACAGTCTATAAGCAAATGTATGGTAAAGAACGATGACTTCAAAATTGTGACAAAACACATGATATTTATAACAGAGTTAGGAATATATTGTGTGATATGCAATATGACAATAATCTTAAATATATATCAATATACTGAATATCCTAAACTGAAGTAGAACATACATAAAGTATGACAGATATAAATTTACATTTGTATCAATATATAAATATTTCAAATAAGAGTAGAAATATATGTTCACTATAATAAATATAGTTCTGTATTTGTATCAATATACAAATTATCTTAAACAGGAATATAAAAATAGTTTACATTTGTATTAACATATAAGAATCCATAACAAGCCGGGCGGTGGTGGCACACAGCCGGGCGGTGGTGGCTCATGCCTTTAATCCCAGCACTCAGGAGGCAGAGCCAGGCAGATCTCTGTGAGTTCGAGGCCAGCCTGGGCTACCAAGAGAGCCCCAGGAAAGGCACAACGCTACGCAGAGAAAACCTGTCTCGAAAAACCAAAAAAAAAAAAAAAAAAAAAAAAAAAGAATCCATAACAGTGCAAATTATTTAAGGCTGTTCTTTTACTAAATTTGTTTACTAGTATATACAATAATCTTCATTCACAATATCTAGTCCCCAAGTCCCTAGTTGGCAGGTCAATAGATACAGAAAATGTTTGGGCACACAGTGATTATTCAGGTTCATAAAATTGTAACACACATTGACAGAATGGATAAATTTTGAGGACAATAAGCTCTGTAAAATAAGGTAGCCAAGGTATGATTTCTTGCAATAAAATAAATCAAAGATATGCCCAAGATGGTAAAGGAGCATGAGGCAGTGTCTGCAAGGAACCAAGTGGATGTAGCTAGGATTCCCTCCCTGGTGAGGTGGCCAGATACACATAGAGCTTCACACACATAGAACACTCACCTAATCCGTGACACTAAAGATCCTCACATACTGAAAATGCAAGCAATTATGTCTAAGGGAAATAATCTTGTGTCCACTGTTAGCTCATCCCAGTGAGTTATCAAGAGTGATGAAATTCTCTGTGTATTTTGCTGGTCCCATAGAATTTAAAATTTGAAACTGAATGTCTTATCATGTTCACAACAATAGGACAATATTAATAAATATTTGGCAATAATCATAATGAAGATGAACTTGTTTCCAGGAGTAAATACAGATAAATGAAAAAAACCATTGTGAATAAAAAATAATAAGGAAGGAATGTATATTTTAAGGCAATTAGCATTTTATTATATTAAGTCTCTTCATTGAATGTTTTTTAAGAGAATATGCCATAAATCCAATATTTTTTTACTTGATTTGGAGCCAGACAGAATCACAAACTTGAGTACTGTTTATTTTATTTTTACGTAATTTTTAAAAAAATATAGTGCAAATATGGTGTAAAAAAAGTAAAAGTGCAAAAGTGGTATAAAATGAATATCACACTTACATTTACATACACATTCTACTGCAGAACAAAATCTATAGTAAAGTGATATTACTTGAAAACACAGGTGAAATAAGGAGAAATACTGAATGCAATTTCATTGAACTGTTCTTGTATGATATTTAAAGATCATAGTTGTAAACTGTTAGTATGAGATGATTTATCTGAAGTTTCCTCATAGCAAATGCCTGCAGGTAAGCTTGTCATATTTCTAGTTTCATCTTTTATTTCACTATGTACCTATAGATATTAGTGAAATTTCTAAAATCCAATAATAGAGGATTAATGTTTAATTCATCATCTCTGATATAAAATGTATATATGTATATGTATATATATATATATCCTTAATTATACCTTCAAAGAATTGGTTTTATTAGAAATATAAAAATATGTAAAGATGATATACAAAAGGAGAAATCCCTTGTTAATAGATTAAAAGTTGTAATATTAAAGTATTAGTACTAACATGATCTCCAAATAAAATAAAATTCCTATCAAAATTGTGATTGAGTCTTTTTGTAGAAAGTTGAAAGTTGATATTCAAATTCCTGTGGCATTACATGGAATTCTAAATAACAAGAAATAAAAACCTCCAAAAGGAACAAAAGAAGGATCACATTTTTTTTAATTTTAAAATTTCATCCAAAGCTGCAGTGATCATAACAACAGTTATGAATGTCACATGGATCACTAGAATATACCTGATACCTCAGATATGGAGCCAAAAGTCTACCTTCAATTACTTTTATTAAAAGGTACCAAAATCATTAAATAGGGAAAGAATAGTCACCTCTGTTGTTGATAATGGAACTGGATATGCAAAGCAAAATGAATTGGATTGTTGTCTAACATTAAATACAAAATTAAATAAAAATGATAACATTAGAATCAAAGGTATTAAAAATGTACAAAAGAACAAAGTATTAACATAGTCATAGAATCTTTTCTATGGTACAAAAATAAAAAAGCTGTGAATGAAAATAGTTGACTTTTACAGATTTGCAGATGTTTTTATTGCATTCTAGAAAATAGTCTTAATTGGTGACAACAAATGTGATTGGAAAATTGTCCTATAATTACTGAAAAGGTAACAATAGCCCACAATACCTAGATATGTCAGATTAGTTTTATTAACACATTATGATACTGTGATATTTTATAGGCATTTTCCAACATCAACATTCCATATGAGTTTGTTTGAAGTTACATCTATAGATATCCATGTCATGATGAACACAATGCACTTATGTTGTACTTTGCAATACAGTGATATACATATAACAAACCATAAGATAAATGTTTTTGTCAACAACACTATCACTCACATAGTAGGATGAGTGTAGAAACAAGGCCAAAAAGAATTCTCATACTAAATGTGCATCACAACAATTATATAGTGTTGTAAATCAGATTGCTCATTCTTGTCATTATTTATAGTATAAGTGTGTGTGTGTGTGTGTGTGTGTGTGTGTGTGTGTGTGTGTGTGTTATGCACACATGTGCTACTCTTTGTACACACATGTGTTATAAGGCTGGGGGAGGATTTAAATGCTCTACTTTTTTGATTTATACGTTATTCCCTTGCAACAGTGTCTGTCACCAACCTCGAGCTCCCCATTTTCTGCTAAACTGACCTGGCTAGTGACCCTCAGTGATATTCCTGTCTCTCCATAACTTCTATGCTAACACTAGGATTACAGTGCATGCTATTGTACCTGACCTTTCACATGTGGCCTGGGTATTCAAAATCAGTTCCTTGTATTTCATTGCATGCTTTCTTACCCACTGAGCTTCACAAGCAAGCCCTGGGTCTGTTCTTTCTGATTCAGTAGTGCTGGGGTATAATGTGAAATCTTATAGTTCTAAATTTTGACAGTGCTGATGTTTTCGGCTACAGGATTCTACTTTTAGAAGACAGACCAGGAAAGGAATGGATTCAGTATCTTAGGAATTTATACTTTCTATGGACATTCCATGTTTTATAAGGCAACACCCTTCTCTTGTTCTACGTACCTGACAGAGTCTATGTATTCTAAGATGACTTTTATACTTTGTCCATTTAAATCTTGAGGTTATGGGGGTACTAAAGCAATAAAGTGTTAGTTGAGGGTCAGTATAAGCCAATCATTGTCATATTATTCTCCTTTGACAGTGACTGATTGAGAGAGATACAGTGCATGCTCCATAAGTAATTAGCACACACTGTTCCACATGCCAGTAATTGTCTTAAAATTGTCCAATTGCAACAAAAGCCAGGGATTTAATTTGATGAGTGTTTGGCAAGAGAAGCTCTCTCATTTTTGTATGAATAAGGTGCACCATAGTCATGCTTGCTCCTGGAAATCCGTTTGAAACAATGAAGCAAGGCGGCCTGAAGATAAAGAAAGAGGAAACAGGCAAAAATGGAAATTGTCATCAACACAGACAGGATCCAGCCATGCCAGAAATACTGTTTAATGAGACAACAAATTACGTTTTGTCCCCAATTTTAATATTGAACTCTTTCAAATTAATTGTGCCACACAGTAATTAGAATTAGCTTACTGTTTTGTGATATTTGCTATAGAATAGTTGAAAGTTGTAAACAACAAATGCATTTCTACAATTTCTTTATTTCTATCCTAATTGCATTGCTCTTTCTCTAGATCTATATAATGTTTTGAATGTGATAATTTACAATCTTATAGATTTTAAAAAGTATCATATATTTATAAATTTATAAAGCTATATATTCTAGATATATGTTTGTTCTTATAGACATGATAGTGGGTTCCTTGTTATTTCTTTGCAATCCCATCCATTAGTTTTACTTATGTAACTCTGATTTACTCACTGGAAATAGTAAAAAAATAATGTAAAATGTTTATTGTTGTTTTATTATTTGCTCACCACTTTGCAGACATGAATATTCTTTTCAGGTATTTACTAATCACCAATAACTTTGAAATGGGAAAATTAAGCACACTTCTCTCTCCAAAGAGTTTGTTTCCTAACCAATACGCCACACTTTGTGTATAGGATTAAGTATTTCCTCAATTCTGCGTCAGTAGTACTCATTTCTTCTAGAACTGAGTAGGCTCATTCAATAATACAAAATAAAATTTTGGAGTTAGGTCAAGGCATGGAAAGTATGACCAAAGAATAGATGCATATTTGGGCATTTCAGATACCTTTTTACTGACTAGATGTGGCTACAGTGTGGCATCCTGGTACAATGTACCTGACTCACACCCGGAGATAATGATCCACAAGGACTGATGTTTCCAGGAGCATGCTGTTTTAGCTGGGAGAAGGGGGCTCACTGAAGCTGCAGCCAAACCCCTACTGTTCCAGAGCAGTGTGATGCCTGTTGAGCACATGCTGACTCCATCAACACCACAAGGATGGTCAGAACTTCTGTAGATAATTGTCAATTTAGACAAAAGTATAAAATAAACTGCAACTCTAAATTGAATTTATCTTTAAAAATACGTGAGAAACACTTTATTTTTTGGTTTAACAAATACCTGTAGCACACAACACACAAAGAGTTAATTTGAATCACTTTATTTTTCTCACTGAAACAATATTTATTCACTTTTGAAACATGATTTATTTCAACATTACTCATGGTTCCATTTTTATTTTGTCTGTACATGGATACACAAAGAATATATAATCAATCTCTTTCTTCCAATATATCATTTCAATCTTTGATGACATTTAGGTCATATTTATAGTTTTAATTTTATCGTTGTTGGCGTGCTAAAATTTGCTATCTTGTTTGTATCTGAAAAAACATTCTGTAGGGTAAGAACATAAAAGAAGAATCTATTAGTACTAATTGTTAATCATCTTCTAAAATGTCAAATGAATGCTTCAGATTGATACAATCTCCAGCAGTGCACATAATCTGGTCTTCCTCCAAAGCAGACAATGGCTCACATACACATATTTTAAATTGTGTCAATGTAGTGAATATGAAAACATATCTCACAGAAATTAAGATTGCCTGATTAGAGCTGAGGAAGTATGATCATTTCATAGATGCACAAAATTGTCTGTCTGTCTACTTTTGGGGGTTACATATTTATGAATTTTGACAATTTTTTTCTGTTTGTTTATGGTTGATAAAGAATTTATTTATATTTTCTCCATAAAATATAAATAGAATTTATCATTTTGTATTTTAATGTTTTCAGTTTTTAAAATAGATTGTTACTCAAGCCTTTTACATGTAAAATGAAGTTCATAGTAAAAGTTTCCTCTGTGGATTTTCAATTGTACAATAATCATTAAATTAAGGGATTATAATTTTATTATTAACTATACTGATAGTTCTGTTTTATAACTCTTTGTTCTTCAGTGATTTCACAACTGTTTATCAATGTGAATAACAAATTATTTATATATATATTATTTCAATGTGTTATTTTATAATCAGTTTCTACTCCTTTTTAATAAAAAGAGTACATTGATTTTGATTCACTTACACACACACACTAAATACCATTACCATGGACAATGATACAATAATACCTGTTACATATAGAATACCATCAGCAAAAAAAGTCATCATTCTAATTGACGTTGCAGCAGATTGAAATTATTGATAACTGGAGGTATTTTTAACACCATAATAATTGACAGTTTACACTACTTTCATGTTTCCTTTAATTAATCAGCACAATGAATTTCTCCATGAGACAGCATACCTCTATTTTAAAAGTATATGTTTACATCTTTAGTTCATTTTCAAATTTTCTAGCTTTTATTTTTTTTGTTTAATAATATATATGCTCTTGGCTTTCTAACTCATCTGAATTAGTGTGCACGGTGTCTTTTCTTCCTTGTTTTCGCTTACAATTTTTTCTCGTATGATTGGAGTTCTGCAGTTTTGCCTGGTATATTTAGTGGTATGTTATTGACAGCCACCCAGCTAATCCCTTTTGTCCATTTCTCACATAGTGCCGTTTCTCTAACTCTAAACCTGTTTTGGGTAATTATTATTTTTCATCTTAATCCCTTTTCTCAATGACACTTAGATATTTCAGTCATTTACGTTGTTTGTCTATTTGTTTGCTTTTACATAATCTTCAAAGTCACAATCTAGCAGTTTTATCTTCTCATGGAATTTACCTGTTTGTTTTGAATTCTATGGTTTTGTTTTTTCATTTAAAATTCAGGATAGTCGAGCTAGGAAAGGGACAGAGTGGGATAGCAATGAAAGAGATATCCTTTTTAAAAATCCTTTTATTAAGAAAAGTTTTTTATTCATTTTTCATACAAATTAAATATCTCCCTCTTCTCTCCTCCTGCCTCTCAAGCCTCTCCCTCCCAACCCACTCCCATTCCTTCCTACAAGAAGGTAAGGCATCCTATGGGGAGGTACATTTGGTAGAGGCAGGTCCAAGCCCCTCCCCCTGCCTCAAGGCTGTGGGAGGTGTCCCATCACAGGCAGTGGGCTCCAAAAAGCCTGCTTATGCACCAGGGATGGATTCTGATTCTACTGCCAGGGGCCAGCCTAAGCAGATCAAGCTACACAATTGTCTTGCTAATGTAGAGAGCCTAGTCCAGTCCTATGGAGGTGCCACAGCTGTTGATCCAACTTTCATGAGTTCCCACTAGTTTGGCTTGGTTTTCTCTGTATGTTTCCCTGCTGTGGGATGTTCTGTATGTCCTGTGGGAGCCTGTTCTCGGGTTCTTCGTGGCTTTACCCAGCAGGTCCGCATAGAGGATGATTAGGACCACGGGCCTGAGTGCAGGTGTCTGAGATGGTCTGCACTTGGCTGTGCTGGGGAATGGTCTGTAAGTCAAGTTGCTCTGATTGGTCAATCAATACTGATTGGCCCATGGCTAGGCAGGAAGTATAGGCAAGACTATCAGAGGAGAAAAGAAAGAACAGGAAGGCAGAAGGAGTCACTGCCAGCTGCCTGCCAGGACAAGCAGCATGTGAAAATGCCGGTAAGCCACGAGCCAAGTGGCAAAGTATAGATTTGTGGAAATGGATTAATTTAAGCTATAAGAACAGTTAGCAAGAAGCCTGCCATGGCCATACAGTTTGTATGCAATATAAGTCTCTGTGTTTACTTGGTTGGGTCTGAGCGGCTGTGGGACTGGCGGGTGACAAAGATTTGTCCTGACTGTGGGTAAGGCAGGAAAACACTAGCTACATTTCCCCATCATGATCTTTATGCCCTTGCTCATAGAATGCCTCTTCTCTCTCTTTGGAGCTCGGCCTGGTGTTTGGCTGTCAAAAACACTGAAGATAACTTATGTTGGAGAGGATGTGGAACAAGGGAAATTCCCCAAGAATCCACAAGGATGGTTCTAGCTAAGACTACTACCAGTAATGGAGAGGGTGCCTGAACTGGCCTTCCACAGTAATCTGATTGTTGAATACCCTGTCATCATAGAGCCTTCGTCCAGTGACTGATGGAAGCAGATGCAGAGATCCACAGCCAAGCCCCAGGGCCAGGCCAAGGTCTGGGATTCCAGGTGAAGACAGGGAAGAGGGAATATATAAGTAAGGTGGGGTCAAGGTCATGACAGGGAAATTTACAGAGACATCTGAATCAAGCTCATGGGAACTCACTAACCCTAGACTGACAGTTCTGGAGCCTGAATGGAACCAAACTAGGCTCTCGGCATGTGGGAGACAATTGTGTAGCTTGGTCTGTTTGAGGGGCCCTTGGCACCAGGATCTATCCCTGGGGCATGAACTGGCTTTTTAGAACCCTATAGTGGGATGCTTTGCTCAGCCTTAATGAAGGGGGAAGGGGCTTGGTTCTGCCTTATCTTAACGTACCAGGCTTTGTTGACTCTTTTGGGAGGCCTTACCCATTTGGAGGAGTGGCTGGGTAGCTGGGTTGGGGGGGTGGGCAGGTGGGAACAGGAGGATGCGTGGGAAGGGGAACTATGTTTGGAATGTAAAATGAATAAAAAAAATTAAAAAATACAAAAAAGAAAAGTTGTTTTAAAGAGGAAATACAGTATTTTGTTCTCCCTAATTTTTGTATGGCCATTGATAATGTTTACATCCTTTGTTTCATTTCTTGTGCAAAAGGCATAAATTGTGTATAGGTAAGGCATCAAAAAGACATATTTGAAGGAAGGCATAAATATTGTAATAGTTTTGATAACTATTATACTAAAGACTTCTGTGGTTAAGCATGTAGCACTTCCACAACACCTTCTAGGTTGAATATCATTGGAAGGCTGTAAGCTAATCTCTGTCTCTCCTGAGGTATGTAGCTCAGTTACAGAAAGTAGGGTGTTGTTTTTTTTTTTTTTTTGGTTTTTTGTTTGTTTGTTTGTTTGTAAATTTTAAGATTACAATGGTAGAACCTTGATGATCGGATGCCTGTGAATCACAATTCTAGATATTAAATATGTATTTATTTAATTACAACATAAGCTTTAGGAACAGACGTTAATGTATAAACATAGCTCCATGCGTTAAAGAGAAGTTACATGACTTCTTCCAGCTTTGAAAAGAAAGGTCAAGCAAATGACTGTGTTGCGGTGCAAGGTCAGACACTGCAGTGAGTGTTTCATACTTCGAAGCTTTACCATTACCATGTGCTGCCATTTGGTTTGTTGTCTTCACTAATCTTACCACCAACTCAGTTACTATGTGGTCCTTAAATCTTACTCAACTTTGAAAAGAAGAATATTTGTGCCATTACTGTGAAATATAATGTAACCTCGCATTTATTAAGCTAAAATTTCCTTCTTCACCACTTATTTTACCTAATTGTACTAAGCCTTTTATTTGATAGGAAAAACAGATAACACACACACACACACACACACACACACACTTAGAATGAACTGAAATCTGTGTTCCCAGGAACTCAATAGTTATTCCAGATAAAGGTGGACTGTATGTCCATCTCATGAGCTCAGATAGCTTCTCCAGTCAACCGTGCCCAAATAAATAACAAGAAGTGCAGGATATGCCGAAGGTGTAACTGTAAGTTTCATAAGTAAAATTGGAAATTCAGAGCTAAGTCTTGCGATGGTAGACCTAGAAAACAAGAGATTCACTCGAGTAATCGAAGAGCTGTTGGACCTCGTGTTAAGAGCTCAGACTATGACTGTGAGCACATGTGAAAAGCAGATAACAAGGATTGGGCATCAAGGCAGACACATAGCCCTGCTCCACAAAGAGCAGTAGCCATGTGAAACTTAAAATACAGCTGAAATAAAGTAAGTTTGGGAAAGACAATCCAGGGTGTACCTCATGCTGAAAAGCTAAAACAAAAGAGCATTTTACATCGACGTAGGTAAAACAAAATTAAAAACGAAACTTTTTAGTGGTAATGATTACAATTACTTTGACTATATTACATAAAATATTGTTCATACATCAAACTGCAATGCAGAAGACCAAAGACTAAAGTTTTTCCTTGCAATCTATAAAATGCCATTAATCTGCTACTGTCCACAGTTATTTGGTAAGCATTGTTCCTTGTGGTCATAAATAAGATCTGTGTCATAAGTGCCTCTACAAAGTTGCTATCTGTCTTTACTGAAGAGTTAGAAGTTTTAATTGAACACTAGAGAAACTTCAGTATTTTGATTTGGATACTTTGAAATTTAAAGTGCATTCAGGTTTTGTGAAATGTATGGTACAGCATCCCACATAGGTCAACATTCTTTTTAACCTGTGGATATGTTTGTTTGTTTGATTGTTTTTGTTTTTCTGATATCTTAGGAATTATTGGCCATTGGCCATATGTGGATAATTCAAACCCTTTACATTTACAGATGGCAAGATCACAGTTTGATGACAGCTTGGGAGAAGTAGGCAGTTTCAAGTAAATCTGGACTATAAATTATTCTCTCTCTAAAAAAATGAAACAGAGTTTATATCTGTCATTTAATTATATCAATAGAAAGGAAAAAAATTTAATATAAGTTTTGAGAATATGTTAATCATTTATAATTGAGATGGGATAGTATTTTCAGTTATTTATTGATCTGTTAATCATAGAGTATTTGTTAAGCGCTGGGATACTGTTCATTAGGCAAGAATAATCTCTGTAGAACAAGTGGCACTTGAATTCAAATCACTATCGCCCTCAGAAAAACCAACATTTGTTACAATTGTCTATTGCTCAGCATGGTAGGGTAGAGACGAGCAAATCCTAGGAACTTGCTGGTCAGTCAGTCTAACCCAAATGGTTGTCTTCATGTTAAAAGGAATAAGGAGGAGAGTGATAGATAAGGAAGCAGACATCTCCAGCTTTGCCACACATGCCCATACACATGCATATTCATGCACACAATAGACACATAGGCAATATGTCCTTGTGTGCATATGTGCACACACACACTGATATGTCAAGACAGAAGAAATGTTCCTTAAAACTGAATACCGTTTACCAGTCTTAGATTAACAAGTTTTAATTACACCGTGTGAAAAGACACAAGTAACTAGACAATGAAAGTCAAGAATTAATTAAAAATACAATGTTAGCAATGTTGATAATTATGTTTAACATGTATATACAGAAAGAAATAACACATTTCTCACAATATACGTTTCACTACTTGTGGTGATATATTGTGTACATGAATAAACTTGCCTGAAGATCAGAGACCAGAACAAGCCACTAGATTAATCAGAGAGGCCAGGCAGTGGTAGCACACAACTATAATCCTATCACTTGGGAGGCAGAGATCCATCTGATTCTCTATGAGTTCAAGGCCACGCTGGGCTACATGAGATTGACCCAGTATAGGAGAGAAAGCCGAGACAGGCAGTGGTGACACACACCTTTAATCCCGGGAAGTAATATGGCATGGCATAGAAATGTACATAAGGCATGAGGAAATAGGAACCCACTCTCTTTAGGCTGAAGATTTTGTAGAGGTAAGAACCAGTGCCTGGCTGTTCTGCTTCTCTAATCTTTCAACTTTTTTTCCTGATATCTGGCTCTGTTTTTTCTTTTTAAATTAAAAGACCATGTTAGATTCAAATAACAACTACTGTTTCTTCAGTATTTCTTAAATTTCCAAAATAGTTCTGAGTTGTTGTCTTTTGTAGTAGATATTGTTATAAGGTACTGTTCAGTGGAGTATAATAATGTTTAGTTAATATCAAACCAGTATTAACTTTCTAAATATTATTTTTAGTTTATGTATATTAGTGATTTGTCTGCAAGAGGGTATGTGCACTAAATTTCTGCCTGGCATTGTAGGAGGCCAGATCTTTTGATTTCCTGGAATTGAAGTCATACTTGACTATGAGCTACCATGTGGGTGCTGGATACTGAAACCAGGTCCTATGCAAAAGCAGTAAGTACTCTTAACACTTTAGTCATTTCTAGAGAACCACTATTACATTTTTCATGTTACAATTTTGGTTATTAAAACTATTTCTAGATGTCTACATCAGAAGTAGACATAAAGTAAATAAATTCAACTTTTAATCCCATAATTTCTATGTCAGATAAATGTAACAAAAGCCACATGACTACCATGTAACAATCTGTTTCACATGACTGGAGTCCTGTAATTATAAATCTGAAAGCTTTTCGAGAAATCATGATAGTGTTCACATCATCTCCTGATCTTTTAAACTTGCTAAATTATTGGTGAAATTATTAAGGCCACTCCACGTAATTAAAAGGGAAGTTTATTTTGTGGGGTAACTTACAAGTGAAGGGATAGGTAGGTTGCAGGGTCAGGGAAAGGTGTGACAAAGTCCCTCAGTGTTCTCTGGAGAACTCTGCTCGGTCTACCTCCAGCGTCCAGGGTCCAGGAACCAAGAGAGCTGGAGCATCTGGATCTCAGGTCTTCAGAGTCCTCTCTCAACCCAGCCTTGTAGGCGTGACCGTTACCGAAGCCTCAATGAGGGTTGGAACTTCCAAGTCAAAACTGGAATGGCTACCCACTACATTAAATTTTATAACCATTTGAGAAGTAGACTTATAACTTCAAAAATAAGTAAATCAAAATCTAATCCTGACCATCTTCCTATAGTCAATCATCTTTTATATTTCCATGGCTTATGATTTAGCACATATTTCTAGTAGGTCTTGCTCAAAAATTTGTGACCCGTGGAAACAAACACAAAAAAATATTCACAGATTCCTAACATTAATGAAAGTTTTTCAGGATTAAGAATAGTAAACTAATGATAATCTAAAAATATGTCAACATAAGCAAGTGGACACTTTTCCTCTCGGTATGATATTATTTTTGAATCTTTTAATTTAATATCATGCAATTTTTTAAGGCTGGCTTTCCTTGTACTGAGAAAAAAAACAAAGAATGATGCAACACAGTGTAGTTGTCTCTAAATTTATCAATAAACTCTAATTTGTTCACTTTTGTTTGTGATGAATTGGATAACAATTTATACCTAGAAGTGAATATAAAATACAAGAATTGAAAAATAATGATGTGGAAGCCAAAGTGTTTTGTAGAATACCTTTGCTAATCGATATGACCTCACACCATTGTCCATATACCGCCATGCATTGACATTGGTACACCTGCCCTTTCTGTTAGAAAACACTCATATATTTCTGATATATAGTGAACTGAAATAGGACCAGAAACTGGAATATAGAAGCATAGTTTATGGCTTAGGATTAGCCACTGTGATTCTAAATTTATTAAACATACAGAATCATAAGTAGTGAATAATTATTTCTGGTTTTCCATTTGTGAAATTGTAGGTTTGGCCTTGGTGGTATTCATTGATTTGTGAAATTATATAACTAAACTACAGAAAATTATGATGATGTACTAAGTGATAGTTAAAATCATTCACAACTCAAAAGTATATCTCTATATGTGCATGCTCACATAATACATGTATATGATTTAAGAAATCTGAAAAATGCTGCAACAACTAATTAAACATTCTGTAAAAATGTGCAATAGAAAACACTGCCTTTCTTTTGTTGGTATACGTATTATGTGCTTTATAAAACAGGTTTTATTTTGCAATGATCTTAGCCCTTCTCATCATGAGCAAGCATTTTGATAATTACATTTTATTTACCTTTCAACATGTCTTGAATTATTTGTGGAGAATGAATTGCAATGTTGATTTATCAGCAATATTACACTTAAGCACACAAATAGGAACTTCCATTTTGATAAATGTGAATATTTTAAAATGCTTGACATTACCATTTGACATTTAGATTTACAGTTAAAGATAGTATGTTTTAATAAGAACTAAACATTTAAAATCTTCAATTAGGACAGAAGACCTCAAATATGACTATACATAATTGGTTAATTTGTGAATTATATTTCTATATATGATAGAGGATCATCCTAGAAACTGACTTCTAAGTTTTGGATCTTATATGTCTCCAAAGACATACATGTGGAAGTCACATATGTTAGGAAGTAAAGAATAAAACCATTAAGATGTGGAATCTATTCTCATAATTGAAAGGTGTTGTCTTTTCATGATATCTCTCTTTTTCTGTATGTTTGTTTCCTGTGTATTTTTTAAATGTTTCCTATTCCTTATTTATGTGCTCTGCTTTTATTGAGTAATGATATTCTATTTCTTCTCAAGCAATTGTACTTGAGAGAAAAAAAATGAGCTTATGAAAGGGTTTAGAAGGAGGTCATGGGAGGGGGAATGATTTGATTATATAATAATCTTGAAAAATAAAAGAAATAATAAACAAGAGATAAGGTCTAATGAATTTAAATGGGTTAATGAAATATATGCTTAAGAGGATATGAGGAGCCCTATCTACCTTCTTTCTAGAATCCATAAAGTAAGCAGTTTCATTTGCCACATGCTCCTTTCCATAATATGTATTCTTTACATGGCCCCAAAAGCAGAAGTATTAAGCAGCAATGGACTGAAACCATTGAGTCTATGACTCAAAATGACTTGTCCACTAGATTATTTTCTAAGGTACTGTAATTTATGTGACAGTAACAGAAAATTGGCTGATATAATGGTGACAAATTCCATGGAATCATTTCTGTAGGTTTAACCTCCCTACTGACTGCCTTATATCTTTACCCTTTAGGTTTTTCATAATCCAACAAATGAAAACATCATAGTAAACACTCAGACACTGAGTGTAGATGCTGAGAAATATATAATTTTTAACAAGACAGTAAATTAGGAATTTCTCTAATTAATTGCAGTCTAAATAAATCTCAATATTATGATACATATTTTTCTATGAGTTGGAATATTAACTGTAGGTAGAAGCTTCTGTCCAGCCTGGTCCCACAGTCATTCAGTCTCAAATAAACATACAGAGACTTATATTAATTACAAACTGTATGGTCTATGGCTCAGGCTTATCATTAACTAGCTCTTAAAGCTTTATTCAACCAATTTCTATTAATCTATGTTTTGCCACTTGGCTTCATAGCATTACCTATGTTTCATTACATCTTTCTCCCCTGACAGCTTTCAGCATGCCCTCCAATTCTGTTTACTTCTCCTTCTCTCTCTGCTTGGATTCCCACCCTGATTCTATTCTGCCTTGTCATAGGCCATAGCAGCTTCTTTATTAACCAATGGTAGCAACACATACTCATAGCTTACAGAAAGACCATCCCACAGCAATTAACAATAGTAAAATAACTAAAAGAAAAACAATATTGAGTAGAATTCTATATCAATGTCCTTGGTTTCTGTACTCTTGTATACAAATCCTATAAGTGTGCATGGATGAAATAGGATTGGTTATATTTCTATGATCAATTAATGTTACCCAGTTGACCCCAAGATATTTGTTCTAGGACAAATCTCTCCTTTCCTAAGCCAATAGTACTTTAAAAGCTGTGTGGGTTTTGTAGCTCCTAAGAGAGAATTCTAGTTCAGATGACAGAGATTAGTGGCCTGATAGGAATACAACCAGAAGAAAATTCTGTTATTAATGGCTTCAAAGACTGATGGATCAAAATTCAAACACTCAAAGGAGGCCTTGAGAACTGTGCATGGCCTCAGATTTCTAAGAAAATAGGGAGTGGAGTTCTACAACTTATGGAAAACGTTTGCCAACTATCCTATTAAAGCACCATTCAAATTCTCCTTATCACATCAGTCTGTTACCTACAGCAGGAAAGAGAGGTAACATGGGAATTCTTATGTTTGAATCTGTGAAGCTCAAATCTGGATAACTTTCATATTTCTGCTGGCATATAATAGCTAGGGTAACACAAGCTTAATGTGGAAATTTTCATAATACTCTGTCAGGAAGCACCCTACAGTTAGTTGTAGACTCGAAAAATAGTGAATCAGGAGGCTGGCAAGTGGCTGGGTGTTTAAGAGCACTTACTGTTCTTCCAGAGGACCAGAGTTTGGTTCCTAGCACCCATTTCATGTCTTTAGAGTCATCCTTAAACAAAGCTCCAATGGGAAATTGGCCCACTCTTCCGGCCAACATAGGTATCTTCATGCATATGACACAATCACACAAACACTTGTGCACTGAAAAAAACATCTTAAAAAAAAAAAGTAATTTGAAATAACTGATGATGGTGTTTTAGATGCCTGAGCAGACAAAGGCACCTTCCACCAAGTCTGTAAACCCAAGTACCATCTCCAAACCTCACTTAGTGAAAGGGGAAAAACTGACCACCATAATTTGACTTTTGACTTTCATGACTGCACACCATGAAATGCATATGTCTCTGCCATGATAAATACATAAAATGAAAATTTTAAAATAACAATAGCAGTAATTTTGTAGGAGAATTGTAAAACATAGCATATATATATATATGTATATATATATACACACATATATATATATATCAGATTGTTGTGTAGTCTTTCAATAGACATGTGACATGACATTATATGTGTATCTAAATATCTCTCTTAAAATATTTTCTCTGTTTTATGTAAAGATAATTTGATAAATTCTACCTTCCCATTTCCATTTGGAAATTTTGGGCCATTAGGAACTAGTGAAGGAATTTGTTATCTCTGTCCATGTAGATTGCCAACACCAATTGTAAGGCTTATTGTGTGCTAGAAAAATGATCACATTGTAGCATTATAAATTTTATGTGAAACAAGTGCCAATATTTTTTTAACTACAAACTTTTAAGTTTCGACTAAGAGTCAGACATGTTGAACTGTACTTAACAAACTTACTTCCCATGTATTGTGTGGTTTCTACAATGACTTGATGATTTCCAGTCAATGTTCTATATTTAATGTTAATTTTATGTTGTCTACCAAATATAGCAAGTAACATTAAAAATGCAACACAATTAATGTTCATAGCTTTTCATGATAAAATTGTTAGATGTAAATGTACATTGAGATGACACAGACCTCTGTGTCTGTAGATTATGAAGCATAAAAAGTTGAATACACTACGCCTTAGCTATTCTAAGTTCAAAATATATTCTGGAAAATATATTTTTTTCTTTTATTTTATTTTACAATACTATTCAGTTCTACATATCAGCCACGAATTCCCTTGTTCTCCACCCTCCTGCCCCCTCCCCTTACCCCCAGCTCACCCCCCATTCCCACCTCCTCCAGGGCAAAGCCTCGCCCGAGGACTGAGATCAACCTGGTATACTCAGTCCAGGCAGGTCCAGTCCCCTCCTCCCAGACTGAGCCAAGTGTCCCTGCATAAGCCCCAGGTTTCAGACAGCCAGCACATGCACTGAGCACAGGACCCGGTCCCACTGCCTGGATGCCTCCCAAACAGATCAAGCCAATCAACTGTCTCACCTATTCAGAGGGCCTGATCCAGTTGGGGGCTCCTCAGCCTTTGGTTCACAGTTCATGTGTTTCCATTCCTTTGGCTATTTGTCCCTGTGCTTTATCCAACCTTGGTTTCAACAATTCTCGCTAATTAGACTCCCAGTGCTCCACCTGGGGCCTAGTTGTGGATCTCTGCATCCAGATCCCTCAGTCGTTGGATGGGGTTTCTAGCACAACTATTAGGGTGTTTGGCCATCCCATCACCAGAGTAGGTCAGTTTTGGCTGTATCTCGACCATTGCCAGCAGTCTACTGTGGGGATATCTTTGTGGATTTCTGTGGGCCTCTCTAGCACTTTGTTTCTTCCTTTTCTCATGTGATCTTCATTTACCATGGTCTCCTATTCCTTGTTCTCCCTCTCTGTTTTTGATCCAGCTGGGATCTCCCGCTCCCACAGGCTCTCTTCATTACTCCCACTCATGTCTATGCTGTTCATGGAAAATATATTAATGCAATGTCTCCATTTGGGAAATGACAGTGTATTCACAACAAAGAGTTTGGTAAACTGCTTAATTCTAGAAGAAAGTCTTATTCATTTTAATCTGTTATTTTATTTAATATGGTACATCCTACTTGAACTAAGTTTTTCTTCTCAAAGAAAATAAAGCAAAATACCAGAGATACTTCTGAAAGCACACTCTGCCTAATTTTATCTTGCCCTAGCCAAATTTAGGGTTCATCATTAGTATTTTGCTGTAGTTTATTTTATGGTTTTTGAATGTTTTGTTATGACCTTGGGCATGAATATGCTCATTAAAAATTAAATTGCTTATTATAGTCTGGCATCACTTTTCCTCTTTGATCAAAAAGCACAATAGGTTTCTTGAGTGGGTTTACCTGTGAAATATTCTAGTAAAAAGAACACAAAAGGCAAGCTTAATAACCACAATGATGAAACAAAAGCCAGGGAGATGCTTCCAAGGGGGCATAGCAAACATTTTGCATAGAGAAAATAAACTATAGATTCATGATGTAAAAACTTATCTTTTTGCCTCATTAAATATCACTATTTAAAAGTAAAGTTACATTTTTGTTTAAATAGACTCATGTTGTACAACTATACATCTCTCCCAGCTAATGTGCTTGCTTTTCCACTTTTCTGTTCCCTGTCCATAACTAGATCACACAATCAGTAATAATGAGTTAATTCTGCTGTAAATGAAATCATGTAAGTGGTAATATAAATAGTTGCTAATTTTGGTAGCTCATGACTCTGAAATCTTTTTTTTTAATATCCAAGGCTGTTATTTCATTGTTGTTGTTGTATTTTCACATATTAATTTTCTATAACTTTTCTGACAATTTTTTTTTGGAATTTATAGGGTTTTTTCTTTCATCATATGGGTGGAGTACTAAAGAAAAAGTGGAATGGATTACAAAAAAGTTCAATTATATATGAACTGAAATATTCAGAAATTTCTCACTTACATTGGATAACCAACATACTTACAGTGCATCAACTCTTATTACATCTGAAATCTGTTTGTTTATTCATTTATTTATCTAGTTATTTAAAATAGAATCCTCTTTCATACAACATATCCCAGCCACAGTTTCTTCTCTCTCCTCTAGTCTCCTCCTACCAAGTTCCCTCTCCCCTGCTCCACTTCCTCTGTGTTTCTTCTTCAGAGAAGAGCCAGTCTCCAAGAGTCCATAGCCAAACAAGACAAAAATACAATTAAGATAAGGCAGTCCCATATCGAAGCTGGACAAGACAACCCAAGAGGAGGAAAAGAATCCGATGAACAGGCACAATTGTCAGAGATCTACCAACTCCCATTGTTAGGAGTCCCACAAAAACACCAAGATAACAGCTATAACTTAAATGAAGAGGACCTGGTGCAGACCCATGCAGGTCCTGTTCCTGCAGCTCCAGTCTCTGCGTGCACATGTGAGCCCTGCTTAGTTGCTTTGGTGGGCCGTGTTCTTCCCGTATCTTTTCATCCCCTCTGACTCCTATAATCTTTCCTCTCCCTCTTCTGTGGTGTTTCCTGAGCTCCAAGGGGTAGGCACAGACAGAGACCTCCAATTTAGACTCTCTGACCACACAATGTCTGGCTGTGGAAATCTGCACCACCTCTATCTGCTTCCAAAGGAAGCCTCTGCAATGATGACAAGACAAGGCACTGATCTATGAGTATAGGAGAATATCATTAGGAATCATTTCACTGATAATTTTTCCACTCGTGATTGGGTCTACCCTAGGTCTCTGGTCTATCTACTGTCCAGTTCCTGACCATCCAGACAGCGTAGTGCATGGGCTGCCTCTCTTGGAGTGAGCCTCAACTAAAACCAGACATTGATTGGTCACATCCACATGTCCTGTGCCGCTGTTGTCACAGCAATCTTGCAGGCTGGAAAGATTGTAAGTTGAGGGTTTTGTAGCTAGGTTGGGGTCTAGTCCCAGCAGCTGGGGCTTGATTATGTGACTGTGTAAATACAGTTGGCAATATAGAACACAGTCTGTGTCTAGTTACTGCCCTTGTGTTAGATTAATGGTGAAAGAGACATTTTGTAAGTTGATGTGTTTTGATGATGGAATAAATATATTTTAATTAGAAGTCAAAATTCAACATCAAGTGAATAAATGCATTATTCGTGTGTAATTCAAGCTGTTAATTGTGACAAATATATTTGTTCCTCAAAGATAAAACTTATGTGGATGGTAGTTAGCACATTTAATACTAGCTACAAGGACATGGAGGCATGGTTCCAGTTGAGGTGTCAGCTGGGGTTATATAGAGAAAGCCTGTCTCAAAAGCAGCAGAGCTAAAGGAAACAAACACTATGCAATTGTAAACCATTTTTTTTTTCATATTGAGATAAAATCAACAAATAAGGCAGATAGGCATATTCAGCATCTACCATGTAAGAGTTTCTCAGAGAAGAGAATAAATTACCACAAAATTGATTAGATTTAAAATTCAAGAGATGAATTATACTTCTCTTCTTGATGACTAAATGAATTTCAAACTGCAACTTTTTGCATTTCTGATACAAAATAAAGGAACATGAAGAAAACAAATACTGTCATTCATGGATTTAACCACTTGGACTGCATATATTCTCTCACACACACAAGAAAAAATCTCAGGGATACTGTGTTACTTTGGGTTTTTATTACTGTGATGAGATCTCATGAACATAGTAACTCTTAAAAATGAAAACACTTATTTGAGGGGACTCACTTATAGTTTCAGAGGTTCAATTCATTATCAATATGGAAGAGAACATGGTGATGTGCAGACAGACGTGGTGCTGGAGCTGAGGGTCCTACATCTTGACTCAGAGGCAACAGAAAGTCTACTAAAAGTCACACTGAAGGAAGCTTGAGCAAAGAAGAACTCAAAGCCCACCCCTAGAGTGACACACTTCCTCCAACAAGGCCACACCTTCTAATACTGCCACTCCCTTTGGGGGCCATTTTCTTTCAAACCTCCACAGATACTAACACCAGGTATGGCCTAGGAATAAAATTAATATTTATTTCTAGTCTCTTTTATTATCTAGTATGAAAAACAATGTATTACTATTTTATTACATATAATAATTAATACATAAAATTTGAATAATTTTCATAAAATATTTTACTATAGGAGACAGAATAAAATGGACACTTGAGGGGAAAGAATGTGTTGATTGGGATGTGTTTTCTATAAAGGCTGCCTATGATATTCAGGTTCCATATTGATACAGAGCTGAGATATCTTAAAGTACATATATGAGTTCATAATGTCAATAATTTTATGTATTTGAATTTTTATCTTTTTTAGTTAATACTTTATATGTAGAAAGAAACAAAACTTAACTGGCACTTCAATTAATGTAATTTGCTTAATTATCACAGTTACTTCTCTATTACATTTATCCTTATATATAGATATATGAAATATTTTATTAAATTATTGAAAATGTGCATATTGAGTATTTAACTGTATATAATCTACAGGTAGAAGTGAAGTATTAAAGACTTTATTTCCCAATAATTTGGTTTTCCAAAAATTTAGAGTTAACACAGTGTGACACATTTATCTCACTTTACTTGTGAGACATTGGTAGAGAAGGTAGGCAGGTGACCCAGTATAATCTCTCTGAAAACATGCTGATAATTGGACCTCTTGGCAAATAGACTAATTATATTGCCATGGGAAGGGATTTAATCTGTGGAATGCTTAAGCAGTTTGCCTGAATTTTAGCATTGCTTTGGGTAGACAAAATTAGATATCTTCAGTTTATGATATGTCTTTCTTTGAGGATTTCAGGAAAACATTATATGTTCAACAATGATACAATTAATCGGAAATCTCACTGTGGTGAGGCAATGGACACATGCTTCTAGAGATCTTGTTTATTATGTTAGTAATTGAGCACATGACTTAAAAATGAAATAAATCGCTTTCTACATCTTAGCCCATTCCCTGCTTCTAAAGTATGTGGGTGCTTGTTACTTCTACATGATTAAGAAATTTCTTATAAGGACACAGGTTCATGTGTACATCTAATATTACAATGAAATTGTTATTATTTTAACATATATGTTTATATACATATATATTCATGTATTTATGTTATTTAATGTTTTTTCTTATGACTAATCTGATGAAATCTATTCTATGTATGAACTCTATATATATGATGCATATTATATGTTTATATATCACATTATATATTAAATATATAGTGTTTCTTGCATATAGAAACACATATGTCACATGGAAAAATAACCTTTTAATTAATAATTTATACTATTCTGAGCTCTGCATCCAGAATGAAGGAGTATAGGACACAGTAATATGTATAAATTCAATAAATGTCATAAGATGTAAATAAGTGTGTGTTATTGTGATCTACTAAAGCTTTGGAATTGTATAAAGCTAATGTAATAAGCTGACAAATTTTAACTACTGATAATAAGGGTTTACTTTCATTTTTCAAAACAAAACAAAAACAAAGTAATAGACAAATAAAAGAAATGATATAAGCTCAGGTTTACCTTGGGTATTGCTGGTAGAGAAACTTTATTTGAAGATCAATAAATTGTCATTCAATCCATGGGGAACAATAAGCATTTTGAAAAGTATCGCTATGCCAACTCAATTGGCTTCATTGAATAAAAGGAATTTATGGCTGTACTTGAAGAAGTTAGGGAATCTGGTGTTAGTTACTAAAGGATAAATCACATATATTATTATAACATGAATTTGGAAAAGCAAATCATTTATACAGATGATTAAATAAAATATTCACATAAATATTTTGTGACTTACAGGGAAGAAAAATGATCAACATCTACTTGTTAAAACAGAACTGTTACCTATATACGGATAAAAATATATAACACTAAGTTGTTATAAAGACTGATTGACTTACAACCAAGACCGTGATTTACTCTAAGGAAATTTGTGAGATTTGAAGTCTAGCTTGAGACTCTTGAATATACTTCTGAAAGTGATGATCATGTTTTCATATGAACAGGAGTTATGTTGTGGTTTTGCAGGAGATGAAAGTGTCAGCATAATTATTTGAGTTACTTATCTCCATGGTCTTATTTATTTTATCCTTGACATTGTCACTGTGTTAAGATAAGTGATGGTGTCTTAAATGTGATCATGTTTCAGCATCAAGAACCAGTTATCATTTGTGGGGTATTATGATGGTAAATGATGCTAGATTTTTTTTTTTGGTGGGTATACATAATTGCCAGGCTTCTTCTTAGAAGGAGGCAAAAAGGAAGGTCAGTGTGGAGGAGGAGGTATAAAGACATAAGGGAGAGAGAATGGGAGACAGATAGACTGCCTGAATGATTACAGACACTAGAACCTGGAGAAGCATTGACTCTTCCTTTGAAATTCTGAGTGAGTAGACACCCTATTAATAACTTTTACTTAAGGACTTATGATCTCTAGATTATAGGATAATATGTTCATAAAGTGAAAGTATGGTATGGCATGTTATAGAGTTGTAGTTTCAGAAAGGATAGTGTGAGCTAAATGATCACTTAGGCAAATAGGGACAGAAAAGTACCCCAGCACTTTCCAAATACAAGTCAAAACTAAAATGGATACTTAAGTTATTTTTCAGGATTCTTGAAAGATAAGCTGTACTGAGTCGGAAAAAAGCAGAATGTTAGTTGAGTGACATAGTTTTTCTTTTGATTTTTTTTGTGTGTTTTGTTTCTTTATTAAGGAATTTTTATTCATTTTACATACCAATCACAGATAACCCTCTCTTCCCTCCTCCAGCCCCTCCAACCTCCCTCCCAACCCACCCCCATTCTCTCCTCCAACAAGGTAATGCCTCCCATGGGGAGTTAACCAAGCCTAGCACAGTCAATCAAGGCAGGTCCAAGTCCCAACCACTACACCAAGGCTGTGTAGGTGTCCCACCATAGGTAGTAGGATCCAAAAACCCTGCTCATGCACCAGGGATGTATCCTGATCCTACTGCCAGGGGGTCCCTTAAGCAGATCAAGCTACACAACTGTTTGGCTAATGCAGAGAATCTAGTTCGGTCCCATGATGGGTCCACGGCTGTTGATCCAACTTTCACGAGTTCCCACTAGTTTGGTTTGGTTGTCTCTGTAGGTATCCCCATCATGATCTCATTCATAGAATCCCTCTTCCTGCTCTTCAACTGGACTTCTGGAGTTCAGCCAAGTGTTTGGCTGTGGATCTCTGTATCTACTTCCATCAATTAATGGATAAAGGCTCTAAGATAACAGGGTATTCACCTATCCCATTACCAGTATAGGCCAGTTCAGGCACCCTCTTCGCTACTGCTAGTATTCTAGTTCAAAATTCTCCATTTTCTTTCATTGCTACCAATGATCTAATTGACATTCTTTGTAAATTAGTTGTTGGTTTATAAACTCTTACTGTACATAGGATGGCTCTAAATTTGCTTTCAACTCTTGGATTTAAGTGAACTATTTCTGAACATCAATGACATACAATGACTAGCCAGTACAAACATTAAAAGCTGTAAATACTACTATTTTGAAAAGTGAGTTAAAGTCATATACGCTTGAGAAAATGAAAATGTGTGGTTGTCACATTACCTCTTAATTTTTATAGTTAAAGTTCATTCATACATTGAGGATTTATAGCCTCAAAAAAAAAAAAAACTTCTGTTACTCACTCTTCCATCTTCCTTCTATTAATGCTAATTTAAATTTTACCTTTATCTAGAGAGAAAGATTTTTAAAACAAAACATTTAATATTACTTCTAAGAGAAGATATATTAAACAGTTGAAAAACAAAATATGACATCTTACAGCTGTAATCCCAGCAACCAGGAATGTGAGACAGATGGATTATTGGGAGTTTGAAGATCCCTGAGGCTACAAAATGAGCTCCATATCAGCCTGTTGAAAATATGGTGTGTAACCTTATTTTAAAATAATTAAAAAGGAAACTATATATACTCTATAAGATGAAATATGCAAGTTAAGAAACTTCCAAATTAACAAAATGATGAAATTTACTTCTCAAAAATGAACTAATAGGGACCAGGTGCAGCACAGCTTTAACCAGAAGGATAAACTGGGAAGAGCCAAAAAACAAAACAAAAAAGGGGGTGTGGATGATTTGCTGATAATATGTATGTGTGTGAATATACAAAATTCCATACATTTATGTGATTTTAAAAATTAAGTCTTAAATGTGTTTCAGAACCTTGTAACATAATGAATTCTTTTTTATACACTTTATCCCTCAGTCAGTGTATATTGTTTTACAGCTTAAAGGGGATGTTATTTACTCAACTCTCAGCCTAAGAGGATTTGAAAGTGTGCACACACATAAATATTCATACAGACCCAAACACACAGACACAAATACACACACTCACACACACTCTCACAGAGACACACACACAAACTCACACAGACACAAACACATGCAGACATAGACATACACACACACATACACTCAAACATTCACACGGAAATATACTCACACAGATTGACATTCATATAAACACACACAGACACACACACTCACACAGACACACATCTATAGGTAGAAAACAAGAACACAAACCATATGACCGAAATATGCAGCTCAAAGTCAAACCTTGCATTCTGCCCCAATCTCACTAGGCCCATGTCTGTCTTACAACACAAAATTCATTTATTCCACCTTCAAATGCCTTCAAGTCTTAAATGGCTCCCAAATGGTAAGAGTTAAATTTCAAAGATTCTTTTGAGAATTATAGAAATGTTTTAGGTGAGTAGCTATGTGTGTCCAAAATGAAATGGTTCAAAGTCAATAATCTCATTCCAAAGACTAAATACATAAAAGAAACAATGGACAAAAGATTAACTGAGTTGGGAAAAACCTTCTCAACGTCCTTATACTATTTTATTGAGGTTGGCTGAATGATCACAGGTGGCTGGCCATGCATCAGGAAGAAAAAAAAAATCACTGAAAAACAGACTCCACCTCCTCGTACACCCTTGAGCTAGCTATAGCTTTTCTGTGGGAGATGGGGACTAATGAATCTCTCTTCATTTGTGAGGGAAGTTTGATTGATCCTCATTGTTGTAGATATTGTTCAGGTAGCTACTGTGACTGTAAGTTCGTGGGTTCACACTTCATGCCATGTCCAGAAAAGGACAATTTACAGTGCTTGTTGCTGTCCTCTAGCCCTTACGTTCTTCCTGCTCCCTCTCAGATGTTCCCTGAGTCTCAAGGGAGTGCTACAATGGCCCATTTAGGACAAAGAACTCCACAATTGCTTATTTTTTACCATCTTCACTAGTTCCCACACAGAAAAGACCCCAACACACTTACCAGGTGACTGCAGATGAGTTCAGAACTAGACTAACATATGCATACTAGTGTCAAAGGAAAATATTTTTATCAGCATTGAAAGGGTTGGGTTATTGGTTGTAGAGTACTATAAGATGCTGTAGTTAATTCAATTCTATATGATTTTGACGTATTATTTTACCAGTAAAGAATAATTCCTTTATAGACTTTTTTTTTTTTCGAGACAAGGTTTCTCTGTGTAGTTTTGGTGCCTGTCCTGGATCTCTCTCTGTAGACCAAACTGGCCTCGAACTCACAGACATCTACCTGGTTCTGCCTCCCGAGTGCTGGGATTAAAGATCACAGCCACCCAGTTTCCCTTTATAGACTTTTGCCACAGTATAATTTTCATGATCATCCTCCCATTCTGAAAAAAATTCTTTAATGAATCCTATTTGTTAGTTTGGATATGGTAAGAGTAATCATTGGATAATACTTTAGTTATTCTTTTCCAGTTGATTGGCTTTGAAATATTTGAGATTAATGGCACTTTCTGTTTTTTTTTAATTTTATTTTATAGTTTAATTTAATTTTACATATCAGCCATGGATTCCCTTGTTCTCCCCGCCTCCCCGCTATCCCACCCCCATTCCCATCTCCTCCATGGCAAAGACTTGCCTGGGGATTTAGTTCAACTTGGTAGATTCAGTCCAGACAGGTCCAGTTCCCTCCTCCCAGGCTGAGCCAAGTGTCCCTGTATAAGCCCCAGGTTCCTAACAGCCAGCTCATGCACCTAGGACAGGTCCCGGTCCCACTGCCTAGATGCCTCCCAAACAGATCAAGACAATCAACTGTCTCACTTATCCAGAGGGCCTGATCCAGTTGGGGGCTTCTCAGCCATTGGTTCATAGTTCATGTGTTTCCATTCGTTTGGCTATTTGTCCCTGTGCTTTATCCAACCTTGGTCTCAATTCTTGCTCATACAAACCCTCCTCTTTCTTGTTAATTGGACTCCTGGAGCTCCACCTGGGGCCTGGCCATGGATCTCTGCATCCAGTTCCCTCAGTATTTGGATGGGGTTTCTAGCATGACAATTAGGGTGTTTGGCCATCCTATCACCGGAGTAGGTCAGTCCGGGCTTTCTCTCACCCATTGCCAGCAGTATATTGTGGAGGTATCCTTGTGGATTTCTGTGGATCTCTCTAGCACCTGCTTCTTTCTATTCTCATGTGGTCTCCATTTGAGACCATGGTCTCTTATTCCTTGTTCTCCCCCACTTTCTGTATCATATACACCAATATCATGTATTTTTAACTGTCATGGTTTTATTCATTTATTGTATTTTCTAATGCTATAGCTCTCTAGAAACAATGCTTTGTATTTTTTAAATTATATGAACAAACCTTTAACAGTATTTATAAACAAACAAGATGTCAAGACACAAGATTCATTCAGAGGCCAAATAAAACCAAAATCTTGTCTTAACATTGTAAGGTGAAGGAAAACTCCAATATCTGCTCCTGAGACTCCTTGTTACTCCATGATTCAGCTTCTATTTTGGAAGGCACATTCAACATTTAAAATAGAGTTAACATGCCTTTCCATGGCACGATGCCTTGTAGGATCACTACACATTAAGATGGAACACTGAAGATATAGATGTGTTATAATAACCTCAGGCATGAAAATGTGTTGCTTTGTAGTCTAGTAGTAATATAGAAAGAAAATGGTCTTGAGCACTTCACAATAAACCTAGACAATGAGAGGCTGAGATATGAACATGAAAGTGTATGTGCAGTTATTACACAGAGATTTCCATGGAATTGAAAGTCTCTCCTACAAGAAGTGGTGGGGGCTCCTGGTACTCAGGAAGTAAAGGGACTTCACATGTCTCAGAAAGCTGAAATACAGTGAGGAGATTAACGATGCATAGGTAGACAAGAAGCAAAGGTAGGCTCCATGTGGGGGGGTGGATTTTGTTCTCAGAGTGCAATTCAAGAAGAAAGTTGGGAAGGTAAGAGGGCAGCTATCTAAGCATGACCAACAGGGGAATGGTGGATATGCAGGGGCTGTATAAAATACCCAAGCCAATTTCTGCCCATTTAAGGAGATACTAGACTTAGAGCTACTCTAATCCCAAAGTTATAAAGCTGTTACTTTCTACATGTCCATAGCTTGGATATAGACATTTCATGAAGCTACAGAGAATAAAATATACTAAATATGACACCTATGATACCAATAAATTCATAAAATATAGTTATGAAACACCAACTAACATTGTCAATTGACTCAAAAGCCTTAATTATCTTGTAGCTAAAGAACTTGGTTCATTGATTGTGAAACCTTATGTTAAAGAAATAGAGACTCCAGTACTGTTTGAATAAGATTTAGCCAAAACTAAAAAAGGTGTCATACAAATGTCCTTACAGAGAAAGAAAAGAGAAATATCATTAGTAGTATTATTTTACCAATCGGAATTTTAATTTCAGAGAAAATATATTAAGGAAAGTAACAACAGAAAGAAAATCACCAAAATCCAGTTATTAAACAGCACACAACATAAACAAATTCAGGACAACAGTGACTTTAAGTAAAAATTAAACTTGACTGTTTAAAGTATAATATTCCTACTAGAAGAATTGCATAAAATTTTAATTTCAGTGGCATAGTGTGAAACACATCCAATTTGAGATCAGAGACTTCTGTTCAGCATTGGACCAGACATCCTGCAAATGAAGAAGAGAAAGAAAATAAAATTGACTTGAGATGTAGGAATGGAAACAGTAACACCATGGTTTGTTTGGATGTCTCCCAAAGTTCTAAATCTTCCTTCCCACAGTGGAAGAGTTTGCTTTCCTCTTATAACCCATTGAATATTAATAAATAAGTTTTTTTCCTGCTAGACAGGGTACATCCATAGTAAAATTTCTAGGTCACTGAATGGCCAGAATCACTATAATTAGTAACCAGGGGTTAAATGGTATTATAAAGAGCTTTACTTGCAGCTATCAAGAGATATTCATTTTTTATTCTCTAATCACTATTATAAATGAAGAACCTGGTATAAATTTTATTTCTTTACATGTGTGCTATTTTTTATAACTGGGATATTGACATTGATATCCTTAAATCTCAAAAACGTAGCTGCTCCAAGTTATTTGCTTTGTTTCCTTTCTGGAATTTCTGAGTCAGTTATTTCATACTAGGACTAGACACTCTGAATCTTGCACAGCATTTTCTGTATTTCAGTAATAATTATTGTGAACCTTAATGTTTCTTGATACCTTTGCAGGATCTCACTTTGGTTATCAATGGCATTTTGGGGCATATAGGGATAGATAATTGGTCTTGCTTATGGTAATTAGCATGCTTAAGAGTTAGTTAAGACTTCGAAATTTTTCCATTCAAGCAACAGATGTAAATCTTTGATATCTCTTCCATAAAGATCGGTCATAAACATGTTCTATAGAGGTCTTCATTGTGGTCAGGAGTAGACTTTTAATCATAAGGATTTTTCTTCTACATATTTCATTGAAATCTACACTTTTCTATCTTGCGATCATGTGTATTCAGGTGTTATTTTAAAAGAATGGTATGAGTGGAATTTATATTAGGTCTTCCTATGTGCCTTGAAGACCCACAAAAAATTATTTCTGTACACCTGTTTTTTAAATTACGCTCTCTTCTTAAGAAAATTGTATTCATTTTTTAATAATTTGTTTTGTTTTGTTTTTTTTTTTTTCAGACAGGGTTTCTCTGTGTAGCTTTGGAGCCTGTCCTGGAACTCACTTTGTAGACCAGTCTGGCCTTGAACTCATAGAGATCCACCTGTCTCTGCCTCACGAGTACTGAGGTTAAAGGCATGCACCACAACTCCTTGGCCAATATTTTACTTTTTACTTTTTATTTCCACGTGGTTGTTTTGAGATAACAATTCCTTTTATTCAAGCTGGCTTTCAATTTGCAAGCAAAGAAGAACGATCTTGAACTTCTGAGTCTCGTTGCCAGCGGCAGAGCCTGCCAAGGGTAGTTTTGCACCACCACACTCAGGTTCCACAGTTCTAAAGCTGGAAAGTGAAGCCTTTTGTGAGTGAGGAAAACATTCTACCAACTACTAACATTCCTCATGCCAAAGATGCTCTTTTTAGAAATTGTTCTACATCTTGTTACAGATAGTCATTCTCGTACAATGTGTTGAATCATTGTTTTCTTTTTATTCTCTGTCTAGATGTCCCTTTAAAATCCCTGGAATAATGTCTCACCTCATTTTACCAATTAATTTTCAAAATAATTTTTACTTTGTCGATCGGTTGCACATATTTCACTTTTAAAAAATTATATTTGAAACACTGGTAGAGGGTTTAATATAATGTAACTTGTGTTGTTTACATTATTTGGAAATTATACAGCCATAATCCACAAGGAATATTCTATATTATAAATTATATAAACTGAAATTATACAATTATATTAAAATTTCATTTTTATTCCTGATGAATTTTTTTACTTCTAAAAAATCATTAAAAAAATGTTGATTTAATCTTTTTCAATGATATCCTATCAAAAATTACACTCAGGCTATTCAAAGTGTTTGCTTCAGCTGACCAAAACTCTTAAAATACAGTATATAGTTCTGTCTTATTATGTAAATTTCAAAGACCTCCCTTGAAACATAATTGTACAATTTTCCTTTAAAACTGTAGATAATTCATGAGACAGAAACATGATGGAGAGGCACACGGCTTTGGCCTATGGCTTTTGAACAAAATTGTTAGTGAATTTTCCCCTCATTGTGAATTTACCACTGATTATATTAGTAGCCTCAGCCATAACCTCTGGACCTCCCTATTTATCATCTAAATTATCGAACTAATAATACTACTTTGTAAGGATGGTGAGAATGAATTAAGTTTTTGTTTTAACACAAAAGAGAAATATACAAATGATAATGTAAAATCCTTTTTAATATTATATTTTTCATTTAAATACTCAAAATTTAGAACCATATCAAATTCCAGAAATTAGTTATAAATAGTAATTATAATAATTTTCTTCATATCATATGTTTTAATTTTATTTCACTTTATTTCCCTCATTGGGTGCTGCATGCCAACCTTTAAAATAGCATCTACCTAAATTTAAAGTGCAGTAAATGACTCACATGTTAATTCAAACTCTTTAAGCATATTCCATAAAACAAATAGCACTTGACATTTGTATATTTGTAAGTTTCAAAGTTGTTGTGTGCCTTTACACAATGATATAGTTGCAGTTTTGTTTTTCATTTTCAAGATGAATATTTCCATTCCAATCTTTTTGCAATTTAAAGACTCAGTTATGTAGTGGAGAGGAGAGGTGGGAGGAATGGGAAGGGGTATAGAAAAAAGAAAGTATAATCAAGGAATATTGTATGAGAGAAGAATCTATTTTGAAGAAAAATAAAAACAATGAAAAAGTAGAAGTGACAATCTCTACTTTATAGTGCTGCAGCTCTCTCAACATTAGTGGGAATAATTTGGGATTATCTTTCAAATTATATAACATTAATATATTGTACACCCCAAAGGCAGCTTCACTGTGAACAAGTATTCAGATTTATTTCAATTTTTCTATCCCTTGTGACATGTTTCAAATAATAGGATATATATTATACATATGTGATATATAATATGTAATACATTGATAGAATATAAATAATATATCATATACAACCATCTAAAGATACAGATGCTCATTTATAGATATATAAATTTTTGTATATTATTATATATTATATATAAATCATATATGCATATTAAAAATAATTTTAAATGGAAAAGAACTATCAGGGCTTTGTTTACTTTAATGCACGAATGCTAAGAGTAGTCCTATTTGATGCAAGTAGCTAGCTGAAGTACCTCTTTCTACTACTTGACAGCACTCTAGAGATTTATCACTGCATAGCTCCCATCAATTGCTTTTTTCTCTGCTTCCTTTTATCACTACATTTTTGAACCATAGGCTGAACTGTAATCAACTTCCATTCAATTCATATTTTGATTAAAACTCCAAGTACTATGGACTAGGATATGCCCATTCTTTACTAAAAAAATTCAAGGACAGCTTTAAATATGACACAATCCCCTAGTGAATCCACAGCTTTACTCTGTATAATGGCAATAAAAATAACGATCAAAAAGATATAGCACATATTTACAGCTGCACTTAGCACATTTGGTGAAGAACATTTTGACATTGGATTCCTCTAACAAACTGTGCATAGTATGGACAGAGTTAATATCATGTAACTAATTCTACTCCTTCTCACTTTTGTGTTGTCTCTATAAAAACTGTGGTCATAAGGGCATCTTTATAATTCATATACTCTGCAGCATTAGTTTAGCATCCGTTTGTAAAATAAGATCCTACTTACATTTGGGATAGTTTTACACTTGTTCATATGAAGGCCAACTCTCTACAATGGCAGAAGAAGAAGTCAGCTGGGGTTTGAACTAAGTAACCCAGAATGCCCTAGTTTCAACCTTCCCTTTTATCTAGACACATAGCACCCTTCTGTTCATTTAAATTCTCCATTCTGGCTTAAGCAAAGGTGAAAGTATAGGTTTAGCTATACCAGAGCCTAACTTAGTTTGGTTCAGGTTCACTTACAGAGTATGTTAAATGTGAAAAATGAATATAGTGGTAATAATCACTTTGTTACTGCAAATTTTCTATGCAACTAAGGGAAATACTTCCAAAAGAAGGATTCTTAGGGTAATTTCTATTGAAAACCTGCAAAATAATCTTTCTCTTGCATTTTTAGTTTTAAAAGTGAGTTTTAGCTAAAAATATGCCCCACATAGGCATTTTCCTAGAGTTTGAATAATGTACTTAATTATCTTTAGGATATTTTCTTTCAAACATGCCCCCAGAGGCTTCTCCACTAATTCTAAAGTTGTCATGGAAAGGTCAGGTCACCCTGGTGTCTGTGGACTCTGGGTTCCACTTAAGCATCTAAAAGTCAAAGAATAAAAAGGAGAAAGAATCACGATTTCCTTCTTGCAAAATAAATCTAGTTGTTCTCTTCTAAAGGGAAATTTGTCTCCAAATAATGTACAAATTCATTCCACTTGCTAAATGCTAACAACTCAAGCATTTCTATGTGTGAAACTATTTGCTATTAAGATCCAATTGGCCAAAATACTCCATGGATCAAGAGAAAGTCACCTAAGGTACGTGATTTTGTTAAAATGTATGTAATATTGCTGAAACATCCCATTTTGATTGTATTATACAATAACAAACATGATGATTAAGATAAATCCCACACTCATCTTTTTATTAAAATGATCTAAAAATAAGCAAATAAATAATGAAAGTTGTAACCCAGGGAACATCCTGCAGTGCTAGCATTAATTAACATTCTTGGCAAACATTGGTAGATATTAGAAAATTCCTATAACTATGAGTAGAAAAATTAACTTATAAGTATGTTAAGCAGCTCAGTGAATCAGTGAGAAGTCAAGGAATCTCTATTATAAAACCTCATAGCATTCATTATGCTATTCTGTCTTTTTATTGGTAAATTGAGTCCATTACTACTCAGTGATGTCAACAACCTATGCCTTTTATTTTGCTTTTGTTGTTGTTGTTGTTGGTGGTGGTGGTGGTGGTGGTGGTGTGTGTGTGTGTGTGTGTGTGTGTGTGTGTGTATGTGTGTGTGTGTGTGTTTGTGTTTTCCTTCTTTTGGTTTTGCTGTGTTTTCACAGGTGTAGTTAACTTCCTTGGGTTGAAGTTTCCTTCTAACATCTTCTGTAGTGCTGGGTTCATGGATAGATACTGTTTAAATTTGACTTTATCATGGAAAATGTTTTCTCCATCTATGGTGATCGAATGTTTTACTAAGGTATAGTCTTCTAGGCTGGTATCTGTGGTCTCTTAGAGTCAACAAGACATCTGTCCATGCCCGTCTGGCTTTTAGAGTCTCCATTGAAAAGTTGGCTATAAATCTAACAGGTCTGCCTTTATATGGTACTTCCTCTTTTTCTCTTGCAGATTTCAACATTCCTTCTTTGTTCTGTGTGTTTAGTGTTTTGATTATTACGTAGCAAGGTGACTCTCTTTTCTGCTATAATCTATTTGGTGTTCTGTAAGCTTCTATCTTTACAGGCATCTCAATCTTTAAGTTAGGAGACTAGCAACCAATTCTGTAACAAAGAGTCTTGCAGGAAATGAAAAAATAAAACACCTCACTGAAGTCACAGGTAGTAGAAATGAGGCAGCTTTAGGAAAAATGCTTCACTGGGGTTACTGGGTTGCTGGTCAGTGTCAGCTCTGCACTCTGCCGTTGAGAGGCTAAGGAAGCCTAGTAATGATGTGAAGAACTGTTAAGATAAGTTGCTCCACATTTAAGATCAAATGGCTCCTCTATGAGAGGACTCCAGTTCAGTTCCCAAAACCCACATCAGGAGTCTCAGAGCAGCCTGTAACTCCAGCTCCAGAGTATTTGACACACTCTCCTGGGCACTGTGGGCATCCACACATGCATGTACATAATAAATACCCACAAACACATACACAAGAATAAAAATAATAAAATAAAAATTTAAAGAAAAGCCTAATGTCTCTCCTTATTATACCATTACAGTGTACAGTGGCATTCTATTGGTACCACTGTTATCTCTCATTGTAAAGCCTTTAACAGAAAAGGCAGCCTAACTTCACAGTTCAGAGAAGATTTTCCTAAGAAAATAGCCTTCACCTGCTGTTAGATGTCCTAGATAGAATGACATTCTTGCTCACAATGCACAATACAGTAAATTTAATAATGATTCTTTACATTATGCCATTTAATGTCAGCATATTTAATAATAATTCTTTTCTTTATGCCATTTATTGTCAGCATAAATTTGCCCCGATTCTCTTCTGCTCCTTCAAATTCAATGCTATTTAAATGATCAATGACACTATTAAATAATCAAATATTTGCTTATTTCAGTTCCATTCAAAGATCCTGAATCTTCCTTACTTTTCAACCATCTGTATTCTATGGACAAGCTAGACAATGAAAAATAGAGAAGAGATTATAGAGAAGGATAAAGAAGATAAGGAGACAAGCATTATCACAAACTAATACTGATTTATAATCATAGTATTTTTTTCTAAATTTTCCTATTAGAGTCAAGAGAAAATTATCTTCAGGACTTTTCAGGATAAAAGAAGAGAACTTCAGATTTTCTAGAATCTTAAGTAAATTGTTATTTGTTTATGTATGTTTTTTCACTGTCTATGAAATTTGAAAAGAGTGAAGACTCACAAATTTAATTCCTATAGTGTGTGTTGGTATGTGACTGCTATAATTCTTACTTGTATCAAACACAATCTTGAGAAGGACATTAGCTGCTCAAAGAATTAGCCTCACTGAACAATGGCCTAATAACCTTTGACAGAAAATAATTCACTCTGCAATAGTTTTTTTTTATTTCTTATACCATATAGATTACAATTTTGACAAGAGCTATGTCTCCTACTACTGCAGAAATAATAACTAACAGCCAAAATGCTGACAAGTGCTTGCAACTTGAAACAAAAATTCGTTGACTTACCTTACCTTTCAAGGACATGAACTTTCTAATGACCTCTGCAAGGCAAAAAAGAAAATGAGGAAAAAGAATAAAAATCTTTAGGAAAGGTAGCAGAAACCATGAAGAAAACGTCTCTCCTTAGACCTTGGAGAAATATGTCATCAAGATTCAGGAGTAGCACGGAGATTCTTTTACACTACAATAATAAATTCAGATGGCTTAAAGATTAGGCTAAATTTTACCCACTTCAGTGTTCTGTCTGCACATGACCAAGGACATCTTCAGTCAATTGTCAAATAGTATTACTATTTTAACCCTAAGTATCCATCTCAAATTTTAAGCGTGAAAAAAAATTACCCCTTACATGGACTTTCTGAGAAACCATTTCAAGTGTGGTGTGCTACTGATGGATAATAGCCCTTTAATTTTTCTGTTAGATATAATTTTTAATCTTTGTTGTAATCATCAGAAGGAATTGCTGAAATTTCTGTGGAAGATTATACGTCACTTGAAAAACAGCTTCTTGGGTACATATTATTTGGGCACGATTGTGATGTGACTTTCTTAGCTCTCCTAAGTGATGGGCAGCATTTATCTACATAGTTCTTGGGAATTGCTTGGATTATATATTAAAGTGAAGGGGAGAAGAGAGTGAAAGGAGAAATATAGTTAACTTTATTGGGCAACTGGGGAAATCTACGTGCTTTTGAGCAAAGAGCTATATAAAAAATTATGATGCTTTACCTGACATTCACATTTGTTATGAGCTGGCGTGATTGTAACATAGAAACAGGAGTGATAACTCATCAGTCTATTACATCATTTCAGTTATTTAGGAATCAAAAGCTTGGTACAAGATGAAGACATTTAAAGAGAAGGCCAAATAGCAGTCAATGTTTAATATGGTCGCATAACAGAACAGTTTAGTTTATGGAAAGGTAAATACTGGTGATCAAGAAATGAGAAAAAAAAAAGAGTAAAAAATCATTCTGCTATAAAGTTTCATAGGCAATTATCCAATATGCAACACCAAGCTGAATAATCACAGGAAGAAATATGGTAGGAGTTAATATTATACATTTCCATAGATACAGTAGAGAGGTAAATGTCCCAGTAATTACTTTTGGTTTTGTATTTTTAATTCTCTCTAAGCCATTGCAGTTGTGCAACTGCTGTTCTACTCTGAAGGCAGGCAGCAGGGCTGAGCAAATAAGCATGCATGACTTTATTCTATGGATTTCATTTACAAAACAAGGAATGTGATGCCTTGACACAGGAAGAATGATTGGCTGACCTCTTCCTCCTCTCTTGTCACCAATTCCGAATAAAATTCTATCAAATGGTGTGTGATCAGGCCAGTTCATACAGTTAACCAGAAACTCAAACAGTAGAGGAAGAAAGTTAATAGTCAACATCTCGAGTGTGAGTGAAAATCAGTATCTTCATCAGAAGTAATTAAAACATGAACACGTTTTATGTCTCGCTACATTTGTGAACACAGACCTCAACTGTTGGTATAGATATGATCACCATTCCTGGCGTGAAGTAGCCTTGCATGAGACTGTGTAAATGATGGGAACAGGTGTGGGGGTGTGCACTGTCAGAACTGAAAAGTGTTCATAGTGTGTTTGCTTTGCTTTGATGACATTACCGTTGGCAAGCATTGTAGAAAAATCTCGGGTCGTTCATGAAACTTCATTCTTCAAGCCAGGTTTCTTTCTTTCTTTTTTTTTAAATGTAGACTTCTCTCCTCCATGAAGATGTCACACTGTCTTTGATCTGTGTTGCATCCATCACATACTTTGATTATATAGAGAACAGAAAACAAGAAGCTGCACAGGCATGAGCCAGCCACAGACTCTGAACTTCAGAAATGGACATACTGGCATTTTTACTACATCACCCTTGTCTTTCTGACCTGTTTTCCATTGGCGGCCTTAGAATTAGAGTCCTCAGTGCCAGAGAGCTGTTTTTGGGCTAGTTTCTTCTGATACAGAGTCCCAGAAAGATATCAGAGAAAGCCATTTCTTGATTCAGTTTTGTTTCTCACTCAACAATCTGTAGTCATGGTGTCAATGGGGGCAATATCATAAAAGTGACAGTCCTGGACAGAGTGTAAGGTCCTCTTGTAAAGTATTATTCATTTTTTCAAACAATGGGACTTCCTCTACTCAGAATTCACATCTCTCTCTAAACATAGTCACCCCATTTTTCCTTTCATCTTCATTCCCTGTTGCTTGCTCTTTATCAAAGATGCCAAGTGTAACACTGCTAGGGAACTTCATTCTCAAGTCCCCTTTATTCTACAGCCTTTGATTCTAGTCTCTCCCTCACCTTGTTCAAGCAAACACAGTATCTCTTACTGGGACCTCCTCTGACTCAGCTAATTAGTGTAATTTGGACTTGACTCTTCCCACAGGACTATTTCATCTCCTTTTCTCCATGATCATCCATTGAAAACTTGCCATATTGTAGCATGATACATTTTTTAAAAGATAAATGTCTTTGAATTTTAACTGAATCTTATAAAAAACATAAGTGGTTAAATCTTATCATTCACTAACCCTCTTGCTATAATGATTGAGTCCTGATATATCACATGTAGTAATTAATTTCCAAAGTAAAACTGCTTAATGGAAGTGCTTTCACATGTAGAGGGTTACAAAAGAAAGGTGTGCCAGAGTTTTTGTAAGACAAAAAATTGTGAAAGGAAACAAATCAAGTCAAGTGAGTTCTGTCACAGTTAAAAATCTCTGTGTAACAAATGAGTAATGCAGGAACACACACTGGGAAGAATCAATTTAAAAGACAAATAAATTTATCAGTCACTGTTAAAAATATAACATTGTACCTCACCAAAGTGAGATGCTTGATTTTTAAATCTTTCTTCGGTCTTGGTTGCTGATAAAAACAGTGCAGTGATGTCTGGATATTGTATTACCACAAACTGGAACCCGAGTGTGAATCAGAACATGGTCTCAAAAGTTCAAGGTAGTTGAGTGTGATGAGTTGTTTCTTGGAAGGCAAAGGGCAAAGGACAAAAGATTAAAAAGTAGAAAAACCAAAAACCAAAAACACAAAACAAAAGCTATTTCCTGGGCCTGAAGGTCTACACAAGTTTCATGCAATCAGTAGTGATTGTTGAAAGCATGGTACCAGAAGTGTCCACATAAGTTTTCAATTATACTGCTAGGCTTGGAAGCTGGGGCTCATACATAGACATATACCATACCATTGAGCTATACCCTCAGCCGCTTGCATGAAGTCAGAAGTATATTTGTACTGTACTACTGTGTGTGTGTGTGTGTGTATGTGTGTGTGTGTACACGCATGTATTGTGTCCACAGTATGATCTATACAGTTTCTTTTCTGTATCTACTGGAAATACAGAGCGTAAATCTCTATAAACCAGCACATCTTACTTTGTAAATGTTATCATATCAGAATAGACAGAATAGTTAATGGTACTTTTCTAGAATTATTGTTCTATTCATGTTTCTTTAATCAGAAAGATGGTCTGTGCCAAAATACAAAAGAGTCATGATGCTTAGTTCTTCCCATCCAAATTTTACCTAAGTACATACATAACAAGTTATAAGGTAGTGTGTGTGTGTGTGTGTGTGTGTGTGTGTGTGTGTGTGTGTATGTGTGTGTGTGCATGCGTGCACATTCCTATATACGTGTAATTCACAAGACACTTTAGAGGGCTAAACAATAACAAGAAAACTATTATTACAATCCTCTAAAGAAGAAAAATGGTTTGAATGGATTTGGAGGAATACATGCAGCTTACTATAATAAATTATTCAAGATAACAGTAGTCTTAGGGTACTCATAACTTATTTTTAAATACCAGCCTAGAGCAAAGCTGCATATCAAAACATGGTTAACTGTTTGCTTTGGGCAGAGATTATTCTGTTAAAGTTAAATAAAAATTACATCATTTCTCTTAACTCCATATATATTTACACTTTTAATTAACCAAGTCAATGAAACGTATTTAATTACATTATTTAGATAATAAAGTCTTTCATACTGAGAATTGTCAGTCAATATAAAATTACTTCATGTGAAGTCATTAGTAGGATATAGCTTTAGACAAATTACCTGGTATCTATGACAAATCATATTTCTAAAAGCAATGCTTTAGTGTTTCCTAAAATTTCCATTTTGAAATCTCCAATTAACCCTCCTGTTTGACCTCTAGCATAAGAGATGCATGTAGAAAAGCCTTCAAGGCAGTGGTTAATTGGATATGCAATTTCTAAGGTAGAGGTTTGATAAAACAATTTTATAGCTAATTTTCACAAATAGGCATCTCTCTATGGAAGTGTGGGATTTCAGTCGATTTCTGTGTGCACCATAACAGGGAAACTTTATAATTTTATTTTAAAAAACATTTTCAATGTTGTGTCATTTCAATTAAGGAATATATTAATATTTGTCTCCCAGTTTATATATCATCTTAAAGAATCAAGGATGGGTTAGAGTTCAACAATGTGGTTAATTTCTCTCAGAAAAAGTTTCTGCTTTTTTTCTTTACAATAAATAAATGTGCAGTTAATGGAAATATTAATTATTATGCTGGTTTAATTGTGACAAAAAATAGCTGAATATTTTAAAGAAATGATATATTCTTTTCTAAATGTATTCATGCTTAAAACATAGCAAGTCTGGGCAAGATACATTTGTAAGCTATATTCAGAATCAGTACTTTCATAGATTGATAAGGAGTAATGGTTTAGACTGAGCATTGTACCTAGTGTGCTATAAAGGCAGACAAAAATAATTACACATTGCTTATTGAGGAGTAAAGATGGATAAAGATTTCTTGCTCACATTTGAAGCAGATATGCTAGAGGATTGCATAGCATCACATAAGCTCTCAGGAAATAGCCCAAAGCTACTGAACTCAGTGTAGGAAAAAAATGATACTGTGGGGACAGTCCACAATTGCACCTACTGTCATTGAGTTTGAGCTGTAACATTGTACTCTTTGCAGGAGTCCAATAGAGTATGGCAATCAGAGAGATGGAGCTGTCTTGTGTAAAACATAGGATAAAACAAAGCTGTCATCAATAAACAAATGAAAGTTAATCAACTAAGTTTTTCTCAATTTTCAAATGCAGCCATGGGAATTTAAAAATACCCAGAAATGGCAGGATCTAGCTGGGAAAAGGAGGCAGCAGGTTGAAATATAAAGCTGAAGAATTACACCAAAATAAGAATCAAAAGATGGAGATTGGAGGAGATGGAAGAAGAATCAATTGACGAGATAATGTTTATTTTTTCAAAAGACGTATAAATCCAGGAATTGGAAAGATTAACAAAACACACATATTCAAAAGCTTAAAACTCAGTGTTTTGACATAAACTCTTTTCGAAGAAAGGCATTACACATTAAATTAACCACTACTATAATAATAAAAGAAAAAAAAACTAACAATAGCTATAAGATGAAGATCGAAACTGCAGGCATACACAATTACTGTAAACAAATAATGGAGAAAAGAAATACAATTACATTCGGGTGGTGGTGGCACATGCCTTTGATCCCATCACTCAGGAGACAGATCCAGGCAGATCTCTGTGAGTTCAAGGCCAGCCTGGTCTACAGAGCGAGATCCAGAACAGGCACGAGAACTACACAGAGAAAAGAAAAGAAATACATTTACTAACATCATAACTAATCATTCAAAGAATTTTTCCTGTATCAGTTTATACTCTGAAAAAAAATGAAGCTAAAATTAATTAAAAATAAATAAAATAATAAAATAAATAATTAATAATAATTTAATAAAATAAATAAAATAAAAATAAATAAAATAAATGTAGTTATAATTATGTTGTGAATATTGATCAGGAGACACGATAAAAGTTCTGCTGTATTCTAAGATGAAATAACTAGGAAGCAAGTTACTCATTTCTTCACTTTGAGCAACAAAACAAGTACAAAAATAACAAACAATTCTTTCTGCATGAAGCAACAGGCCCAATGACATTATACCAGTGAAGGAAATAGGTTAGTCATTTGAACTAAGAAATAAAGAAGAGGCACAGACCTGTTCGAGCTCATACATAGAGGCATATCTCAGGCTGTGAATAGTGTGATACTATCAAGAAAGACACTCCTGGAGCCACAGCAAGGCATTAGAGTATAGACCTGTCTAGCACCACAGATAGTATGATGCAGAAGGTTCTTTTCAAATCTAAAATTGCACACAGACCCACACCTCTGGAGAAATTATTTGATAAAAGTCACTTTTTTATTATAGTGAGATAAAAATTTACTTTTATCTCTAGAGTTTTTATTTCTTTTAGAAAGGCTTAAAAGTAATCTACTATGTTTTAATAACTTGATGGTCTATAGCTAGAAGAAGGTGACTCTGCCGATCCATGACCCTAAGTCTGTCTATCCATGACCTTAGTATGTGAAGTACTTCATGGTGAAAATAATGAATATTTCAAGGGCTCCTCTTCTGAATGAAAATGGAGACTAGGCACCATGTTAGGCAGGATTATACTCTTCAAATAAGACACAATATTTAGTGAGATCCAAATGAATGATGCAAGGAACAAACCACTTGATAGGTAGAAGCCATGTAACCCCCCAAAATGCCATGAGAAATTTGTTTTTCACATATGCAAATGTAACAAGACACATTACTTGGTTATAATATCCATAGCTTTATAATCTTGGCTGGAATTTTATGTATGTTATAAAACCATTGCCAATGTTCATGAGACATTTTTTTATAAAGAATATTTCTTTTTTTCTTTGTGAACACATGTCTATGTAAGCACCTCTTAGAATTTATCCTCACTATTGACACATTTAATTTAGTAATAGATATTTGTCTCATGAAAACAAGATATTTATACTTTTTAAGATGTGTGTGTGTGTGTGTGTGTGTGTGTGTGTGTGTGTGTGTATGTGTGTGTGTGAGTCCTGACTGTGTCAGCCAATGGTAGTAGCAATGAGGTAAAATCTTCTGGAGTTAGTGATACAAGCATTTGTGAACCAGACCACTTGAGTGCTTGGAACCACACCCAGGTCCTTGGGAAAAGTAGAAACATTTTTTTTTGCATTTCAAAATGATGATGTATATTAAAAATACCTTTTAATAGTTGTTAAAACTTCATATCTAATGTGAAATTTGCACAGAATGAAACCATTAAAAATAACAGATGGCCATTTTTAATTTTACATTGCTCATATTTTTTAAATTTGTCTTTGTTCCATAATGTTTAAATATCAGAAACAGCTAATAAAGTTCTGATAAACCTAAACCTCAATTCAGCCATCCTATATTTATTCCTAAAAGTTTGTACACATACTCTTTCTCTTACACACACACACACACACACACACACACACACACACACACACACACACACACACAATTTTGCCTCTTATTAGAGAACTACTAATAGTTACTCTCATGAGTGGTAAAATGTCTTTTCCAAATTATTCAGTAGTAAAATATCTACACTCTTAACTTTCATTAAGTAATGAGGATGACATCCTAAGATGACTAAAAAAAACTTGAAGTGGCATCTTCTGTACTTGTAAATTAATTTTATGTGGATAATACAAGCTTAGTAACAGCAGATGATTGTAATCATTCAGATGATCCCAGGGTGAGATATAAAGTTTGGATTATCAGTTTCAACCCACAGGATATAGTGTTGGAAATATTTTCAAATAGGAAAGGAGTTAAAAATATTTAATAAACATTTCATGATTTTAAAATACTGTTATCATACTATGAAATGAATTTCATAGAAATTGTTAACATCTTAGGTTTTAGAGGGGTGTAGATGTGTATTCAGTGATGTTATTCTAATCAATGAGGAAAAGTTTAGAAAGACATTAGATCGTTACAAGAATTCCCTTAATGTCACCAGTCCTCGATCTTATAAAAAGGAGCATTTGGTCCAGGAGGCAGAGTTTATAATAGCTGGCCAGAATGGATCAATGAGCTTGGAGGACCCAAAAGGAGAGGGAAAGAGTGACCTGGATGAGAATAGGCAGGGCAAGAAGTTGGCACTTCCTTTTGGGAGCCAGAGGGGGTGGTGGCAGGTGCATCATGGCCATGGTAACTGTTTCAAGTTCTCATCTTATATTTTGTTCTTTAGTTTTATAATAACAAACATAAAAAATTCTTCTCATCTGGCACCAAACATAGGGCTCCACCCCAGACCCTGAGATTAAGAGTCTCATGCTGGATAGACTGATTAAGAAATGCGATAGTTCATCAAATGAACTGGCAAAAATTCAACCTGGCAAAAAAGAAAACCAAATTAAGGTGTGGGTGGGACTTCGTTTTTGTCATTCCAGGAGAATAAAAACAATCCAACTGAGGACCCTAAAGACCTCTGGACAAAGGAAGCATCAAAAGAAGGGAGAATTATCCGGAAAAAAATGATCTGCCACAAAGAGGAGTAATTCAGCCTGGTAGTATAGAATATTTTAGCATGGTAAAATTTCATAAACCGTTCAAAATATCTGTACTTACTTGTCTCTACAGACATGTTAAGTGGATGGTCTTCATATAATCCCGACTCAATTAAAAACTAAATCTAATTTTAGAGTTGGAACATGGCTCTCTCCTCTAAACCCAGGCATGTTTGTTAAAAGAAAGTTCGAAGTCTCTGTCTTATATCAGAAGAGCCACTGGTGTGGGACAGAAGAAAACCAAAATCTAGGGACTACTATATTGTCACTAATTTCATACCCCTAGGATTTATTTTGACTTTTTAAAAACTTTTCTTAAGGTATCATTACTATCTTAAAATTTAAACTTTCTATTTTGTTATTAATGGCCTTAATGAGTACCAAGTAATTCTAACCTTAGACTTCATTTAGCTTCCCTGTATGTGATCTCAGGCTTGAGTCTGAAACAGATACTTAGGAATTAAGCCTAGGTATTCCAGGTGTATTGAATAGATCATTTAACCCCTCCAACATTTACAACTTATGATATTTTTAATATGTTTAAGTTCTCCACAGTTTAACATAAACATTTTTAATAGTGACCCCTATAGTCTCCAAAAGGATGGTAGGGCCCTACAAAAATGATTCTACCTGGATTGTGATAATGTAATGTTGCTAAGCTCATAATCACCACCCAAAGATTGGCTTTGGACTACAAACAGCTCAGGATCATTCCAAGGTGGCTAGCTGAGATGGTCCACCCTAATGTACTACTCCAGTCAGGACTTCAGGTAAGCCCTACACTTTCCCACTTCTGAGAGACTGGCAACAAATGATACAGCCAGCTCTCCTGGGACTTGACCACTGCTTCAGGTTTATCAGGGTCCCCTAGAGATGCTCTTGCCCCCAGACAGCAGGAAAGAATTTTAAGAACACGAGGTCCACATTCCCAGGAGATGGGGTGGGTGGCTTTTGGTCTTTCACTGGATTACGGATATTTGTCATCATGTGTGTGGGTGGGGGGTGTTAGTTACAAGTTGTTATTGGTTATTGTCAGAAAAAAAAGCTGAACAGAAGAGATTAGATTCAGGGATCTGATTCTGAAAAGAAAAAGGAGAATAGACATGATAGGATAAAAGGGTAGATCACTAAATCTATTTTTAAACTAAAAAAGCAGCTACTAATCTTAAGTATTTTACATTGGTATGGATTTTTGTATATTGACACAAATTTAAGGTTATTTTTGTTATACTGTATATATGTTTCTACTTTTGTTTAAGAAATTTGTATATATTGATACAAGTTATAGGTTTTTTCCTAATACTGTACATGTGTTCCTATTTTTGCTTAAGGTATTACCTATACAGCTCTTAGTGATACAGCTTGTTTATGCAATGTGAAGTTTTAGTCCTTGAAAGCTATTTAGGATAGTGAAGAAACACTGGCTAATGGTCACCCATAACTATCAAACTTATAATCATGTTAGTTGGGTTTTCAAGGTCATACAGAGATATATTTCAGCTAGATAGGCAATCGTCAAACATTTCAAAGACCTACAGAATATGACATTTAAAATATTTTAATAATATAGACTTTTCTCGACATGAGACTATTCTGGTCCTGGTGGCACCAATCTACTTCAAAAGAGGGTGATGGTCATCAAAGAAACTCCATATGAAGTTTGTTTTCTTTGTTTCAAAAGCTAGCCATTTGTGCAAGTAACTACCCTTGCCTCAACTGCTGACAATATGCTGTCCAAACTGGACAAGCAGGACACAAAGAAAAGCTACTGCTGAACTTTGTCAAGACAGGGTAAGACTATTCTTCAAAATTTCCTGCTTCAGGGAAAATATTCCAGGCCTGTAGACCAAAAATAGATGTCCCAATGTTATAGAGGAACTTTGGGTGACTGTCCAGACAGCCAGCTCTTTCTGTCATTTCCCCTAATTTTGGGAGTCCCTTGCTAAGCACTTCCTCCTTCGTCAGGTAATATATAATTATTATGTCTTTGATTGGATTAAATACTTGCCAGTTAAAGTTACAGTTCACCAGAATCATGGTAAAAAGTTTATTAGGTACAAAACTTTGGAGTCTTCAGAACAGGACAGTTATGGAGAAATCTCTCTACATTTGCCAAATATATATAGACTGGGCATTGAGAATGTATTTCTTACTTGATAATTGTTTTTGTTGTATGTAGTTTAATTTTTGTGAAGATTATTACCTTTCCTTTGCCTTTGGACAATAATTGACATAATTCTTATTGTACATAGTTTTACTATGTTAGAAGTTGGAAACTTTCCTTTTTTATTAGATTAAAAAGGGGGAAAATATTATGGGAACCCTGTTAATGTTGCTGGTATGCTATTCAGTCAAAAGGAACGTTTGGTACAAGAGGTGGTTTTATAGGTGGCTGGAATGGATCAACAAGCTTGGATGACCCAAAATGACACAGAAAGAGTAGCCTAGAGAAGAACAGGCAGGGCAAGAAGGTGGAGCTTCCTTTTGGGAACCAGAGGGGACAGTGGTGGGTACATGGCTGCATGGTAACCAACCCAGGTTCCTATCTTACATTTTGTTTTTTAGTATTATTAAAATAAACACAAGCCGGGCGGTGGTGGCACACGCCTTTAATCCCAGCACTCGGGAGGCAGAGCCAGGCGGATCTCTGTGAGTTCGAGGCCAGCCTGGGCTACCAAGTGAGTTCCAGGAAAGGCGCAAAGCTACACAGACAAACCCTGTCTCAAAAAACAAAACAAAAGAAAAATAATAAAATAAAATAAAAAAATAAAAAATAAATAAATAAATAAATAAATAAATACAAAAGAAATCTTTATCATTAGATGAAAAAAAAAGGAAGGACAGCATCACACTACTCCAACTAAGGAGACAGTCTCAATAATGTAAAATCTTTCACTAAGTCAAACTTTGGTGAGCAAGTCTTTCTACAGCACACAGGCCTTTGGGTAAATACCAGAGTAGACTTGTAACATATCAACGTACATGCACACAAAAATTCTTATCTTTTATTATCTATCAGAAAACTTGTTTTCACGGCATGACTATAGTTAATAATTCTACTACAAATATAGGAATGTGTATATATATTTTAGAGATAGTTGTATTTAACCAGCAATTGGAAATAGGTGATAGTGTTTCTGTTTTAATTTTTCAAGGAATCTACAAATTCTTTAAAAAAGATATCTATTAGATTTACATGTTCCCCAATAGTAAACAGAGATTCTTTTTTTATATCTCATAAACTAATTTGTATTTCTTGTCAGGTTTTACAAGATTCACCCTAAATGATGTGAGGTGATATGTTTTTGAATTATATGTTTTGAATTATATTTCATAGGAGATTTAATTCTGAGTAAAAAAGTTACATTTTAATATAAAATCTAGGGTTTTTTTTCTTGATATTTATTTTGATTTTGGTTTCCTTAATTTCAAGATAATGTACTTTATACTATTCTCTAAAGTACATAATGTCTGTATAGAAATATTATTTTTATTTTTGAAATATTATTTTTATTATATGAGTAAGTTGTCAGGCTTTCAACCATTGTATTTATATACTATTTATCTGTATCACACACCTACTAATATTATCATTTGTAGTTTCTTCATGGCCTTATTAGTTGGAAAGACTTTATATTGGTTATTTACAGGAATATGACATGTATATGTACTCTTAACAGAAGACCAGGATTTTTCAGGACATTAAATTTCATAGCACTATGGGGTAAATCATCAATATTGGAAATGTGCTTTGGAATAATCATATACAACTCAGAAGCTTTTTTTTTTAATCTGCCTAATAATGGCAGACAGAAAGCATAGGTTCAGAGTGGGAGCAGATTAGGACTGACCTACAGATCTATTTCTGAAAGCCAAACAGACCTACAGGGCCCAAATAGTGTCATCAAATTGTGAACAAGCATTCCAAAACTTGCATCTGAGAGAAAGAGTTCAGATACAGAAACATTGTATTTAATTTCTGAGTAATTCAAGTAACAAATACCTATTTATTGAAACACAAATTTTAGAAGAATGATTTAGACATATAATGATTCATCTTTGATTGTGATTTTCATTTACTATAGTAAAGTAAATGAAGTCCATTTCTGAAAGTTTTTATTTTTTGAATACTTGTACACCGATCACCCTTATCCCTCAACACACTATTTACATTCTGACCTTGCATAAATCTCTCTCTCATGTATGTATCTCTTTGTTATGTTTTGTGAGGCACTGAATGAAATCAGGACTGCCAGTGTGGCCATGATTTTGGAGTTTTCAGTTTGAGCTTTCAGAACCCAACAATGGCTGTAAAAATGAAGAGAATATCTTCTCCAAGAATTTATTGATAGCCAGCAATTCAGAGGTAAAGAATAGGACCTTTACCTCTCTCTTATCTCTCTCTTCTCCTTAACTGATTATCTGCCAGCTTGTTTTGTGTTGATACAGTACAGGTAACCACAATTGTAACATACTGATTACAATTATTCTATGAAATCTAAGGACAGCATTTTATAGCCTTTGCCCTATCGATCTTATCCTATCCATGAGATTAGCTCAAACATGACAATCAGAGTTCATACCCAGGTCCCAGGTAATAAAGTTCAGCATCTTTCAAACAAGTGTAACTAATGTCCCAAAGGACCCTAACACTCACTTTAAGATTCAAATCTTACAGCTTTATGTGAGCATACAAACACACATGTGCATACACACAAACTCACATAACTAATAAACATGCTACATTTTTTAAAATGAATTATTTTTTACAAGTTATTATACTTTGAAAGTAAAATTTTGTTTCTTTTTTTTGTGATGGTCATTGTATTAAAATGGACTGCCTCATCCATCCTATTGCCTTGGACAGTGCCCTATTTGTCATTTGATAACCCTTCTTATTTCACAAGGAAAATAAATCATCCACATGGCTCCTGCTGCCAGTTATTTCTCATGTGACATAATGGACATACTTTGATTTTTCAAAGTGTCTTCTTGTCTGTGTGCTCTGTACTCTGTACACTTATACTGTGAAGCATCCTTATATAGACAAATTTTCATTCCTTTAACACAGTGTATCAAATCAATTCAATACTGTAGTCACACAGAAGACAAATACAGACTCTTCTTTGAAACAAATAGCCTTATCCTTTTCCTTCTTTATGCTATTTAATACAGAATTTTTGAAATGTTAGTACATTCTCTCTACCTTAATTATTGCCACCTTCCATTATACTATAACCAACAGGTTTTCCTGCTCAAACTCTATCATGCTCTGCTTAAAGGGGCCAGTGTCCACCATACTTCCAATTTAATAATAGATTTTCCATCTCTATCCAACCCTGCCAGCTCTCTCCCTCATACTACACACTTTAGCATTCCCATGTTTTTAAAGTTATTAATAAATCATCTTCTCAGTATTTTTCTAGTGTTCTCTTTCTGATTTTATGGACTTAATCTTTTCAGTCTACAATTGGTAACTCTTTGCTCTCTGCTTAAAACCTATTTTTAAAGTGCAATCCTCTATAACTTTTGATTCTATAAATCCTGAGACCCTAAAATCTCTCACATTAAATTAGAATCAGTGAATTCACTATTCATCCTTCATGACCACATGTTAAAGCAGAGCTTTAAATTCTTATGTATCTTGTCAACTTTACCACTTTACAGTAATATCAGATCAAACCAGACTTTTATTTAAGTACCTATCATTCTTTCTTCTTTTTCTTAATTATGATATAATGATATGAACTTAAATTTTCAAAAATATCCACTATAATTCATGGCTTCAAATTATTTTACAATGTGTCAATAGAAAAGAAGCACTAATTGCATCAAATTTGCTTCAGTGTATTTTCCACTTCTGATCCTCCTTCTCCACAGTGGTACCAGCAACCATCTTAGCCACACTTTCTATGTATTCTCCTTAGTTTTCCTATGTATGTATTAGCACAGGAGAGCTCTCAAAAAATTGGGGAATTATTTAAAATATATAAAGTAATCTAACCAACAATTATCACTATTGTCTGTAAATAGAATGTTGACTCTTAAAATTTTAGAAAATTAAAATTAATCTTTGCTTCTCCCTAATTTGCAACTTTTTGTCTCACTCAATTTCTGCTACCATGATAAGCTTCACGACTTTATCTTTAATATGATAGAAATTATAGTCCTCATGACAGGAATAGATTTAGTGATTCCAATATATTAATGATGAAAAAATGAGAAATGTTAATTGAGTGGGTTTAATATATAATACACACACACACACACACACACACACACACACACACATCTACCATTGTGTGACAGAACTTTTCCTGGGGAGTTGCAATACATAAGTCTCTTCACCCCAGATACAGAGTGCATGGCAGACCAAAATTCAGATACCATTCAACTCCAAGGTGGTGAAGCAAATGAATTTCTTTTGGGATTACCAGTGAGGGGTTACATACAGGAACAAAAATGACTCAGAGACAATTGAATCACCAAAGCTTGCTTCATCATGGATAACAGTTGACAAAATCTGAAGTGCACTGAACAGCCTTCAGGAGGCTCGATAACTCGGAGCTTGCCCCTTCTGGTGATTCAGGTCTTAACCTCTTTCAGGCAGCTCATCTGGTTTATGCTTCTTCAAAGCAAAGTCTTCTTTATAGGGACTACTTTTCTGTGAGTAATTCTCAGAAGTTTTATTGTTTACTCTGAGAGGGAGGATCCTAGGGAATCTCATCAGTTCTAGGAAATTCCCGAAGCTATTTTGAGTTCTTTTACTTCCTGCTTTAGCACCTTCCCTACTGGATGGAAAGTTTGTAAATCAGAGAAAACTGTTACTCAGCAACCATACACAATAAATCTACACAATCAAAATATTAACTAATCAGATATTTTAGAAGACAAACGAGTTGCTAAATCTTAATATGTAAAATAACAATCTGAAGAGCTTTTAAACAACTGACCTATATATAATAAATACTCAGTAAAGAAATGCTTAAATAAAAAAGGAAATACTGAATAGATGGTACTACAGTTATCATCCTTTTAATTTACTTTCTAACTTTCACTGTTTGGTGTCCAGAGAACAGATGCAAATGTACATATTAATATACAGGTAATTCTCATATAGCATATTTTCAATAATAATAAAAACGTATGTAAACCCAAAGGTGTAAAATATACTATCTATACTTGGCACATTTCCTCTCCCCACAACCATTGCTATTCCAGTTACGTATTAAAGATACAGTAGAATGTAATTCATATTGTTTCTTCCTTTGCTTCTCTCTTTTAGATTCTCTTGACATAGTATTTCAGTGTTGCTTGGCTTACATAAGGACTGACTGCCTCCTTGGTTATTGTAAACTTATGAACAAGTAGGAGATACCTTGAGCACTTCATCTTCCAGTGCACATAAACATAGATGTATGATGATATTTTATTTGTATTAAAATGTTATTTGTATGTTAATAAATAAAGTTGCCCGGGGGTCAGAGCTATTAACAAGCCATAGGAAAGCAGGACAGTGGTGGCATACGCTTGTAATCCCAGCACTTGGTAGGCAGAGCTAGGTAAGTCCCTGTGTGTTCAGGGATACAGCCAGTATTGGATACCCATGCCTTTAATCTCAATACCAATCATAGAAAACCCGGAGGTCTATACAGACAGGCCATGATGAGGCAGTCATGTTACTGGGTTTACAACCAATGAGAAGGCAGAACAGAAACACTATAAAAAGACAGACACACAGAAAGTAGCTCTGGTTCTGAGAGGTAGGACCACTGCAGAAGGAAGGGTAAGGTTTTAGCTCTTAGCTCTGACCTCTTGGCTTTCTTATTTGCATTGGTTCTGTGTTTCTTATTTAAAAAGACGGTTGGTTACATCTACATAGATGAATCAATATGCCAAAAAAATCCCCTTGGTCTCTTGAGTGTTGGGCTTATAGTGGTCTATCACAGCACCCAACATTACAAGTTACTTTTCAAATGGAGCATGAGTGTAAGTGATAGAGTGGTTTCTGCAGTAGACTAGCAATAAGAAAGCAGTGCCTTTTCATAATTTTCACTTGCATGTACCAGAGGGCAAATGATACATGAGACTGTCGACTAGAGGAATGTGTGTCTCAACTAATCCAGGAAAGAGAGAAATTTGTTTTGTAATTCTTACTTTTATATTGAGGGTATGCAATTATGTTAACTTGTACCATGAGTTCCTAAACAATATTTTAAAATTTTGTTTCAACTATATTTTTTATTTATTACATTCAATCCTGTGTGTATACTTCAGTATTATATTATCCCATTGAAACATATTCATAAAAATGATTATTAATCAATTTTGTCACAATAATATATTGTATTATGTAAATACACTTAACATATTGTATTCATTTATTTTATGTTTTTGTTCAGTAGAGGAAAAAATTGTCATGTATTTGACACTTAATGGTACTTCTCTACTGGATTGTTCTATGACATCTTACTCTATTGTGCTAAAAGTTCCATAAGGTGTTCAGAGAGTTTTCGTAATTTTTGTTTCCTCTATAACAATTTTTGATGTTGGGAAGGCATAACAACAGACTTTGAAAGTGATAAAAAATTAGAAATAATTGTTATTATGCTTTGGCTAATTTTGTAAGTCAACCATGCTATGTTAATCATAATAGTGGATTTATAAATAATTTTCATTAGCTATGCACACAATTCCTAAGTAAATAATTATGATTTTCTTTCTCACATTTAAGTCTTTTATTAAACTGTGAAGAACCTCTTGAAGAAACAAAGCATAAATGGAAATGCCAAATAAATATGTATCTTTACACTAATCTTAATGAAATGAAATAAAGTTTTACTACTAAGTATAATATTTGTATTAAAATTTGTGTTGCAGACTTTATTTGACAAATAAATAACTTTCTGCTCCTTGCTCTGCAGAGATCTTTTATTAAAACTGGATATTGGATTTCTTTGCAATGTTTTTGCAAGTATTATAGTAATCCTATTTCCTTGGGAGTCATTTAATCTGCTGTTTACATGATCTTAATTTGAAATGTTAGACCAAACCTAAGTGGATTAAAAAGTAACATCTCATTTATAAATTGTGGTGTTCATCTGCTAACACTTTGCTTTCCAGTTATGCCTTTATGTTCATAATTGCTAGTGAGCCATGCTGTTTGTACACTTATTGTTTGAGAATCAAGAACATACACAAATCATACAACACAAGAGTACTTTCTTCCCTCAAGTTGGGAGAATGGTGATGCAAAAACAGAAACGTAACTTATTTGAATGTGGAAGTAAATGTCCAGGAATTTGGGGGCTTATTATTTTCTTTGTGACAAGGTTTTAATTGGAGATGAAATATCATCTATTATTCTATGATAATTCTGGAGTTCTGTTTCATTCTGGGAAAGCAGCTTGTGTTAAATTGTTCTACTCTAGCATTTTTCTAACTTATCTTCAAACATAACTTAAGGAATTATTTATTTGGTTTATTTGCAGAAAGTTTTCTCTATGTGGAAACATCTCTTTTTGTTTTCTTTTACTTTTTGTGTGTTGTATTGTCGATTTTCTGTGTTTGTTTTTATCCTTAGCAGAACAATTATATACTTTATTATCTGCTTTCATTGTCAGTTCATGGTTGTAATTATTATATATATATATATATATATATATATATATATATATATATATATATATATATATATAGTTTTCCCAGTTGTTTTTTTATTAAAACAGTATATTCAGATCAGTAAGTATACATTTCTCTTTCATTTTGTAAATTTCTTGAACTTTCCTTTTAATAGAATGACAGATATTTCTTATGGTTTGTGTAAGTTCTCTATATTCATATGATTTTAAGTAAATTTCATAAGAAGTCATTTTCAAGAGCCAAATATACATTTTAAGTGCCTAAAGTAATGGATGTTTGGAAATACATGCAACCTTGTACTCCTATATACATTAAGATACAATATATACTTTCATTTTCACATGGATTCCTTTGGTCTCTTCAGAATCAATCTAACTAACCCAAGCCTATAATATTTCCTGAATTTAGTAACCATAAAGCTATTTTTATGGATCTTAATTTTATCTTTTTAAAATTATATTCTTATCAAATTATTCCATGTTATACTATCATGAAGTGTTCTTCGTTCTTCTAAAATATAAGTGGAATATTTTCATTAGGTGTCAGTCATTAAAATAATCTTAATTTTTTATACATAATTTATCTAGGTTTGTGCTTCCTACAATCATTTTCTACATATAGTGTAATTTAGAATTAAGATAATACGCTAGGAATGTTAGAATTTTTTTTTGTTTATATTTATTTTCGTGTTTTGAGACAGAGTTTCTCTGTGTAGCTTTGTGCCTTTCCTTGAACTCACTCTGTAGCCCAGGCTGGCCTCTAACTCACAGAGATCTGCCTGCCTCTGCCTCCCAAGTGCTGGGATTAAAGGCATGTGCCACCACTGCCCAGGTAGAAATTTTTACCTTATAGCTAACACTTCAGTTTTATTTCTACTCTTTGCTATAACTCACTATATTCTTGTGTTTAATCAATCCTTACCTAGGATTAATGTTTCTATCATTGATTTTAAGTTTTTATTTTTATATTTTAAGCTTATCTCTTGAATTTATTACTTTGGCTCATTGTAATATATTTTATGCTTTTAAACTTTACATTTTTTTTATCTGGTGTGATGTTTGGTGTAATTTCTGATTTTCTATTTTAAACTTGTTTTTAAGGCAGCTGTCTCTGTGAGTGGCTATTTGAAGTTGGAAAATCTGTTTTTGTCTATCAGATAACGTCTTCCTTCTTGTCTTTCAGAGTTCAGTTGTTTTGTTGTAGAGAGTTTCACTGATTGCTGTCATCTGCACTGATGTCTGCTCTTTCTCAGTGCATTAAAGATCCTGTAATTTCATTTCCCTCGCTTCTGAAATGTCTGATTTTAGATTAACTGAAGTGATTTTGCTAGACAGTCTCTTCTCATCTGAGTTGTTTCTACAATTTCCTTTCCATCTCTGCCTAACTGCTTTTAATAGTTGTGTCCAGATGAGATGGAGATATTTCTTCTATCTTTCCTACTCTTTTTTTTTCTTTTTTCATCTTATTCATTTTTTTGGATTTTATTATACAGTTGATTGACTGATAATTCTGTGTCTCTATGGCTTCCATCTTCTTTTTAAATTCACCTAAAATCCATTTGGCCCGTTCAATTGTATCATCCTTTTTTCCCCCCACAAAATGATTTACTTTCAGCTGTTATTCACACTCAATACTAATACATTATGATCTGGTAATACTTTATCATAATATTATCAAAATATAGATGAATACCTGGTAGTGTGTAGTATCTTATTCCTAGTGATATTCTTATCTAACATCCAAGTGGTTCCCCTTCAAGAACTTTTGATTTCTTTTGTAACTCAGTATTTTTTTTGCAATGAGTTAATGTTATTTGAACACTGTTGTAACAGTTTCTAACTATTTTTTTTTTCATTTATTTGTGTTTGTTCCTAGCATATATGGTCCTAAAGATATATATTTTGACAGCACAATGATGGTTGTCTTGTGACTATGAGTTCATGAATACATTTCAACACAGCTTCTCTCTTCTAAGCTTCTGTGAAACTGTACTTGTTATTTTAAAATGCATATTCTTCATTAGCCAACAAAAATTACATTGACTATGTATAAAAACTAAAACATAGCATTTTTCAGCATCTTTAACATTTAGTAGCAATGATGAGTAGTAAAACCATTTGGTTGCATAACACTAAAATATTTTTTTATTTTAATTCATTTGTTTTTTATATTTTTCTGTGTGTATGTATTTACATTTATGTGCATGTGTGTTTGCATGTATGTTTGCATGGATATATGTTTCCATAGAGGGCAAAGGTTTATGGTTATTTTCCTCAATAGAATGTGGTGACATTTTATTGGTTCTCTAACAAATAAAGCTTGCCTGGGGATCAGAGGACAAAGCCAACCACTAGATTAAACACAGAGGTCAGGCAGTGGTAGCACACGCCTATAATCCTAGCATTCAGGAGGCAGAGATTCATCTGGATCTCTGTGACTTCAAGGCCACACTGGGAACAGAGCCAGGCCTGGTGGCACAAGCTTTTAATCCCAGCACTAGTTAACCATAGAGGTCTGGAGGTCTGTACAGGTAGACAGGAAGTGATAGAGCTGGGCAAAAAGAGGAAGTGATGTAGCTGGACAGAGAAAGGAAGTAGGATGGCAGGGCACAGAAAGGTATATAAGGCATGAGTGTACAGGAAGTAGCTCTCTTGGGCTAAGGATTTCTTAGTGGCAAGAACTTGTGGCTGGCTTGTTCTATTCCTCTGATCTTTCATCCCAATATCTGGCTCTGTTTTTTTTTTTTAATTAATAAGACACTTAGCAATTAGTTTTACATCAGAGAGCTACTTTATTTTGCCAAGTGGGTCACTCATTGAACCTGGAGTTTGTTGATTAACTATACTTAATGACCAGCAAGCCTCATAGATCTTGTCTACCAAGTCCTGAGATTACCGTACCATTCACTGTGCTGGTTTGATATGAGGCTTCTCTTAGTGTGAACTTAGGTCTCCATGTCTGCCAAGCTGTCACTTACTGACAGTGATTTCCTCACTTCTTCATTTCATGTATTTCTTGATTTTGACCTCTCTATTTCTTTAAAAAGACAAAACAAAGCAAAGACAAACGGTTAGCTATCTAGTAGATACAAGTTAGACCCATCTTTGATAAAGGAGATAACGCTATCCTTTGTAATAAAGACCTTATAGAGATTGTTGCATGCTAAAGAGCCATGTTTTCATCCCAGATGATGTAGTTTGATCCCATTTGAATTGGGAGGATCAGATGAGGAGAAGGATGAAAGAGGAGTTGTGGAAGGGAATGAAAGCAGAGGCAGCTAGAATCGAGGGGCATTTGAGGGGTGGTATGGAAACATAGTACAGTGGAAACTTCCTAAGATATATGGAAAAGATCATAATAAAATCACCAAATATTCAGGAGGACAGAGTTTCAACTGGCCACCTTGTACCGCCAAAAGAAGATTCTAGTACTAGAACTGGCTTACAACTGACCATATTGGTCCCATGGAGATCCTCAAACAACCTAGACTTTTGCCAAGATAATAGATAGATTGTTCTCTACAAACTGATAGCAAGGCCCCATTGCTGTAGACGACACCCACATAAATCACTGAATATGGAGAGGTGGAGCTAGTGCCCACATAGAACCTTCACCACTGTGTTCCAGTGTCTTTGGTATGAGAAGTTACTCTGCAGTCTACCAAAAGTGAAATGTGAACACCAAGCCAGCCACATACCCTTTGATGTACAATGCTGATCTACCTGTCAAGTATGCTAGGGCATGGTGATACAAAGATTGTGGAAGTAACCGAGCAATGTCTGATTTGACTTAAGGCCTACTCCATGAGATGAAACCCATACCCAAGAGTGCTTGGTTGACCAAGAACCAGAGACAAGTTAGCAGAGACCTAGGATAAAACCAAATTTGACTGGTCTTGAAAAAAAATTAACAATAAAAGGACTAGTAATGATACTCTGCTACACTTATAGATCCGTGTTTTATTCAGTCATCATCAGAGAAGCTTCTTCAGGTAGCAGATGTGAACACATTTAGAGATCCACAGCCAGACATTACACACAGAGAAATATATATTGGAATATTCTGCTCTAAATAAGATGTTTCCATTAATCTCCCCTCTCAGAGCTCAGAAAACCCCTTAGAAGAGGAAGCAGAAAGTGTTTGAGGCAGAGGGGATGGAAGACATCAAGAAAATGAGGGCTTCTAAATCAATTGACCTGAGCTCATATGAACTCAGAGACTGAAGCAGCAAGCACAGGACTTGGGTCTGCACCATGTCCTGTGCTTATATATTATATCTTTCTGTTTGATGTTTTTATGGGACTGCAGAGTGTGTGAATGAGTGGATCTCTGACTTTCATGCTTTCTCCTTGGTTCTTTTCCTTCTGTTTGTTTGCTTTGATCAACTTTGATGTGATGGTCTTTGTTTTAGTATCACTGTATTATACTTTGTAATGTTTGGTTATCCCTTAGAATTCTGTTCACTTCTAATGAGAGACAGAAAGGGAATGGATCAGGAGGAAAGTGTGGTGAAGAGGAACTAGAAGGGTAAGTGGAGGGGAAACTCTAATCAGCATATATTATATAAGAAAAGAATCTATTTTAATAAAAGGGAAAGACCAAAAAAATCTTCATTATTTTATTTTTCTTTTAACAATTAGCACCACAGTAGGATCTTTTCTTTTGATCTTCCACTGCAATAAGAAGTCTCCCACCCACTGTCAAAAATTACTATTGTTGATATAGATGAAGGTACTACTCCAAAAGTACTAAGATCAACCTGACGGATCAGTTGGGAAGCACAGCCTACATCAGACAGTTGACTTCCAGCAGTGTCACACCCTGCCACCGTGTGCATTATGTTCTCTTACAAATATCATTTCCTTGACAGGAGATTCGGTCTTTCCAGTTATGCTTGCCATTTCACCCACTTGTATACTAGTTGCAGAGTTAGTATATGTAATCCGCCAGTTCCTGAAGGCTTTGCATCGCAAATGTGGGAATAATTCTTAGGCATTATTTTCAGATATTCAACTTCCTGTACAAAATTTTGTGAAACTCATTTACTTTAGAATGAACATGTTAGAAGTCATCAGAAGAGTCTTTACATTCCGAAGTCAACACTTTCTAATTTGTAATGTAAAAACATTTGTACTCTTACAGTATTTTCAAAAGGCATACACATTAAACACAACAGTAACAGAATTATTAGTCTTATTATTGTGAGTCTTTAATGAATTCTCCCCATGGTCAGTCTCATTGTGAATTGCCATTACATAGCAGCAATGTTTTACTGTTTTCTAATTAGCCCAAAATCATGTTATTTTGCATACCTTTTTTTGTTGGGAGGGATAGGTATATCTTCAATAAGTCATTTTATCTATAAAGCCATGACAAAAAAATTACAAAAGACATTTGAAATCAAATATATAAATAATTAAAATGAAGGTCAATGTGCTAAATACATTCAGATATTTTCAAAATAAAAGAGAAAATGCTTGAAATGATGAAAAAATGGTGAAAGCATAAAAAGTAGACTGTAGAAAATTGGTGAACAGCTGTACCATAATAATTTTAATAGTAAGGTCGGTAATAAAAACTATGCAGAGAAAAGGATGCAACCTCAAAATGTTACAAAGAGTGAGGTAATCCAGACCCAGAAAGACAAGCAACACATATTAACACTCACATCCTAGCTATGAATTACTTGTGTAGTCAATAGACTAAATAGAGGCAGTTGTAGTAGGGGTTGGAGAGGCAATGCATTAATGCAGTGGAGATATTAGAAGATAGGCAATATGAAAGTAGAGGAGAAGAACGGTAGGTGTAGAAAGGTTTATGTATGGAGCAAGTGAGGAAATGGAGGAAGTAAGTTATGGCAGAGGGTTAACCAAATCTAAGGATATATAAAATATAATTAAAAAAATAAATTTGAAGGGAGACACCAGGTAAGGTTGAATAATACTGCTGCTAGAATCTGTGAATTAGCAAACAGAATTCTCAGAGCCAAGTGAGGAATAGCTACTTAGGAGCTTTTAGTCAGAGAGGTCCCAGGAGGCATCAATATAATACACTTTTTCTTGGTTGCCCACCAACACTAGAAGATCAGACTTTATTGCTGAATAAATCATGCATGATGGTTGCAAAATACAGAAAATTCAAGATGTTACTGATCAAGGAATCTCCTCCTAGATGACTAGCTTCTACAGTGCCAGAAGATATGTATTATGTCTTAGGGGCTATAGGGAAGAGCACCATGTCTTACCCAGCTCTTAATCCTATGGGTCATAATGCCACCTTGTCAGGAGAGATAAGCACACTTGTTCATTAGTGGCATTACTGTTACTATAAAAATTATCTGCTTTCTGATTGAACTCTACGGCTTTTTCATGTAGAAAATCCATGCCTTGTACTATAAAACATTTTAAAAATCTATGGCTAGGGCGGTTATAGACTCTGGGTAGATCTTACTACTATTGATGTACAGTCACACTGTCTTATAAATGTTTATGTTTATACCTAGAGAGAAAAACCTACTTTCAGACTTAATCAGAACTTTTATTTTCAATTAACAATAGTGAATCTAAGGGCTCATGACTATTTAAGATGCTGAGAACATGTAACATCTGACTGTTCAGCCCTAAAGATGCAATTTATATTACACTACAGATATGTATATATATATATATATATATATATATATATATATATATATATATATATATATATTGGATAAGAAACCATGTAAAAGCTGGAAGAGAGGAAGAACAGACAAAAATCCCATCTCTGGCCAAGGTATAGTTATTAAAGTCATGAACTCAGAGCAGCTAGCTTGCCTGTACTGAGTCCAAAAAAGAGTGGTCCTGTTAAGACTTATATATGGATAGCAAGATGCTTGTAGTGAAGTAAAAAAAAAAAAAAGATATGAATGTGGAAAAGGTACTTTTAGGTGGAGGGTCTCTGATTGTATTTGGGAGGAAAATTAGATGGGGTATGGGGTAAGAGTATTTGAATTTATTATAAGCATGTATGGAGTCATCAAAGAACAATTTTAACAAATTAAAAAAATCTATAATGAATCATTCCTTACCTATTGTATTGTCAACAGCACAAAGTTGGATAGCACACTATGTTCATTCAGGTGGAAGGAATACGCCATGGCACAGTAGCAGGTATAAGTCTTTAATTCCTCTTGAAAAAAGCAACATGCCTATGGAAGTGTTATCACATCCCTGGAGAAAGATGGGTAAGTACCTATCAAATTCCACATTCATTGACTCTTTGGCCTATTAATTGCACCATGATAATTTATTTTGACATGAAGTATTTATGTGTGGCTGTAACTATAATAAAAAAACAAGAAACAAAATATTGTCTTTCAATAAGTAATGGGTAAAAGAATTATGGCACATTGCAGTAAACACATACAACAATGTAATGCTGAAAAATATGAATTATCATCAGAATGAAAGCTAGTAGCAAAAATAAATATAATGGGGATAGATGTTATTACTATTCTTGCACATGAATGCAAGGAATACTAATTAGAAAAAAAAATTAAAAGTAGCTATCTCTAAATGTAGATTTATGCAGAACCACAATATTTTATGAAATTTTAACATTTTTAAAGCAAAAATAGACCCTAGAAATGAAATATAAAGATCTAAATTCTATGCTATGTAACTAGCATAAACATACAGAAAGAATATATTTCCAGTGGCCTAAAAGGCACAGTAAAATGACATATTTTGACAGGGAAATAGTTATAAATATGCCAAGTTAAAATAACTTAATTAAGTCTATAAATCATAATTTTTGTAATGATAGTAGCATTATGAAGCAGACGAAACAATTGTTACTAAATACAGCACCCAATGCAAACAAAGTACTTGATTGTTAGATAAAATAGAACACAATACATGACCTATGATCATCTCAGTAGAGAGTTGTCAAGTACATATTCTACGGTTTGGGATTTCCTTAAGTTAGAAAATGTCCAAGGACATAGATTATAAGTAATTAGAATGGGACAGTTCAGGGATTGATCATTTTAGTGTGTAGTCTTCAGTAACTGTAAGAAAATACCTAGCCAAATATCTGGCTTAAATTTTCCATGAAACAGTAAGCTGCAAGTGGTGATTTATTCAGGGACTCTGCTCCGTTATAACGACAAAGGGATATCCTGCTTCCCACTGTGCTTTGGTGGTCAAGGAATAGCACTGCTTAATGGTTCTAAGTTCTCTGGAAGTTCAATCCTGGAATAACGTCACGGCATACCTCTCAGTTGCCATCTGCCAGCTATTAACTTTCAAATATTTTCCTTCCTTCTCTCTCCCCCTCTCTACTGTTACTTCTATTTCAGGCATACAAATCAAGGTCAGACGACATAAATATTCATGCAGTATTTAAGACTGCAACATGACCCTCTTTTTCTTTTCCAGTTTAGTGATTGTGAAGGAACATTGTGTGCCATGCCCCATATTTACATTTGTGTTAATTTTGAATAGCCTTTCTTAACAATCTGTGCACAAAGGTATTAGCAAGTGACTATGAGTCTCTCACATTTTTACTTGTATTACAAGAGGAGAAAATGACTGTTTTGTACTTTGACACCTTATGTTAAGGATGCTTGTGTGCTAAACTGTCTGGAAATATATTAGTATGTTCCTTCATAGGATAATGTCAACTGTTTTGTTGTTGTTTACTATAGAATATAATGACTATAATGCCTCCTTCTGGAGCAAGTTTTTTGAAGGTCCGACTTCAGCTTCTTATGTAAGTTTGAGGTTTCCTGAATGAGAATTCTCAGCTATTCTGAAAACCTGAATTGTACCTTCATGTTGGCACACCTTGAGATACAGAGCATGGTATAGACAGGAAGCTTTGCTTTACACTATGATGCACATGATAAAACCATTCATTTCTTACTGAAGTATTTCATGTTTCTTTCCGTGCACATAGAACCATGATGAGCTTCCTCGTTAGCTTATAAGTACTGTAAAATCTAAACTTCTTCACATTTTTTGACATACAGCATTTAAGACTTCAGAAAAAGGAATGTACATATATAGGAAGGTGTCTCAGTTTAAAATAATACGTTTTCATAACAGATTGTAAACCAACGGTCTGAACAAAAAATCATTAAAATGAAAATATATTTCATATTTCATCTGGATTTGCTCTTAGAGGAGACTGATATACTTTTCATTTCACATATCACAAATATTTCACCATATTGTAATTTGTCCTCATGTCTTAGTCAGGGTTTCTATTGCTGTGAAGAGACACCATGGCAACTCTTATAAAGAACACATTTAATTGGGGTTACTTGCTTACAGTTTCAGAGATTCGGTTCATTATCTCAGGATGGGAGCATGATGGCTTACAGGCCCACATGGTGCTGGTAACTGAGAGCTCTATATCTTGCATGCAACAACAAGAAGTTGACTGATTGTAGCCCTGAGGGAAGCTTGAGAAAAAGAGACCTCAATGCCTGACCCCTCAGTGACACACTTCCTCCAACAAGGCCACGCCCACTCCAACAAAGCCACACCTCCTATTAGTACCTGCCCTATGACATTTTGGTGGCCAATTATTGTTGCTGGAGAGCTTCTCTCCAGGTTCCACAAAGCCCCGCAGTCCCACAATCCAAGTATAAAATAATCACTCAGATGCTTATATTACTTATAAACTGTATGGCCATGGCAGGCTTCTTGCTAACTGTTCTTATATCTTAAATTAACCCATTTCTATAAATCTATACCTTGCCACGTGGCTCGTGGCTTACTGGTGTCTTTACATGTTGCTTGTCCTGGCAGTGGCTGCAGTGTTCCCCCCCCCGCCCTTCTTCCTGTTTTCCCAATTCTCCTCATTCTCCTCTCTCCTTGTCCCGCCTGGTCATTGGCCATCAGTGTTTTATTTATATAGAGCGATATCCACAGCACTTTATGGTATTCAAAATACCACATCTTGTATATAACTATTTATTGTTTTCATTTATCTCTACCACCTACTTGTTTAATTTACCGTATATATGTACATATTTATGATGTATCTATCACCTGCATGCTATCTATCTATCCATGTTTATTAATTACTTGATAGGCATACATGATGTCCATCTAGATAGTACATCATGAGTAAATTATGAGCTATAGGTAATATGAGCAATTAACAGAAATTATTCAGTATTAGTTGTTTAATGAAGAGCAGAATGTGGAATTTGGGTAGTTGCTGCTGATAAGAAATCTTAGGTCAGAAGTGATGACCTATTTTCAGTACCTATATTTTCTGTCTTCTATAATGATTTCAGTAGAAAAATTGGATTGACTTATTATCAAAATAATTTTGACAATAATGAAAGGTTAGTTTGGCAATGTGGAAGAAATAAACCTTTTAAAAGAAGCCTCTGGAAGAATTTGTTTCAGGATTTAAAGGGAAGATAACAATTTAGTCTGTAAAGCCAAAGCAACAGCTATGATTTAGGAAAATGTCATGGATTTACTTGTTCTTGAATGTCATAGTAAGTCATAGGGATTACAAAAGAATGAATATGTGCAAGCATTATTGAACTGTGCCCAACAGGGCCTCCAAATATCAGTGGGTATTAGTAGTAAACCAAGAGGAGAAAAAAAAAACAAAACAAAAAAAAAAAAACAAAAACAAAGAAGAAGCAGATGTCTCCAGCAATTAATGCCTCCCAACCATTTTGGGTGAAACCTGTTGTATATTGTTTCAAAATTTACTTGATAAAACATCCAGCTTTTTCTTGTTTGTTGGTGTCTTTTGTTTTGTTTTTCCTCTAGCTCATATATTTCTGGAAGATGGCTAACATTCTTGTCACATGATGTCATAAATGTTCACCAGGATTTTTCTTTTGGGCCATCATCCAGATTGCAAATCATGACCCAGAGACTTCTTACTAGTTATGAATGCTCAGCCTTGTTTAGGCTTGTTTCTGGCTAGCTCTTTGAACTTAACCTGTTTCTCTTTACCTTTTGCCTCAGGGCTTTTTACTTTTCTTTCCTTCTGTATACTTTGCTCTCACTGCTTCTTGTGTCTGGCTGGCTAGTGGCTGCCCAGCTTAACCCATGTGTATTCCTCTCTTTCTCCTCATTTTCTTCTCTCCTTCCTTTCCAGAGCCTAGATTTCTCCTCCTATTGATTCTCTCTGCCTGCCAGTCCTGCTTGTCCTTTCTCCTGCCTGACTATTGGCTGTCTAGACTTTTACTAAACCAATCAGGTGCCTTAGGCAGGAAAGGCGAAACAAATATAACACATCTTTACATAATTAAACCAATGCAGCATAAACAAAAATAAAACACCTTTACAAAGTTAAAGTAATAATTCATGCCATAAATAAATGTAATACATCTTTACATAGTTAAAATTACACAACATAGATGACCAAAGCTCTGCAAAAAAGAGATTTTTTTTTTTCGGTTATAGAAACATAATTCCAACTCAAGGTCTCCTTGAGTTGTTGTCATAATTAGTGAGAGTATCTGACAAAATTTCATCTATTAGGATTGAGATACACTCTAGGATGTCTATACCAGAAGAGCAATCTGATTCTAGAAACAAAATTGTACTGAACTATTTCTAGTATTGATTACAGGTTTTGTATCAGTGACTGTAAATCTGTCCACAAAATTCTTTTTATAATAGTTAACTCTGTTAGTTTACATAAATATAAAATAAATAATGAAAAATCTTTATTTTATATATTATTCTAAAAATAAAATAAAAAGTATAATATTGGCATGATAATTTTCTTTTTGTGTTTGTTTCTATAAAGTGTATTTTAATAATAATATGGCCTACTGTTAGAAATATGATTAACTTAACTATAAATTACATGTAAATTAAGAGTCCTGATTCTAGAAGTAAAATAAGCTATAGTTCTGCCTTGTGTTTTAGACTTAAAATAATATAAAATATTGTATGATTGAACATTTTAAATATAGTTACAACAATAAATATGTTATATGCTAACAAATTAAATGTTAGTGAAATTCTTTTATATTGTATGTACAGCCCTATTCCCTTTTGGACACAGGATCACCTAGAGCCAAGACTAATTTCAAACTCCATCTTATGAAGGATGACCTTGAACTCCTGACCATAGTTTCTCTGTTCCTCAAGTTATTGAATTATAGGCCTTCACTACTGTGTTTGCTTACAGAGGGCTTTTGTTGTTTTTAACAACTTGAAGCAAAGTTACACTGATAATTTAAATAATTTTTTATTTCAACTTCTAGAGAAGAAGAACATTTAAATCACCCTTCACTGGTCCTGCCTTTGATTTTTTTTTTCCTGAGTGGGCATTTCAGTTTATGAAAATACCTTTAAAAGTATCTATAATTATTCTTTTTTTTTCTAGTATTTTACTATGTGATAACATTGAATGCTTACTAATAGGAAAACCCATCCTCCCTAGTTTTTCTCATTTATTTTGTGAAAACATAGTTAATTTCAGTCATCAAAGTATATAACTATTATCAATATGCAGAGTTATACAATTGTAAAATCTTTAGATATATTGATTATTTGATTAAATGAATATATGAAAAAGAATGTTGTCATTTTGGGGAATCATTTGGGACTGAAGACTATAAATACCTCATAAAATAATAATGCCTATTGAAATCATAAAAAGCCATGTAAAATCATTAAGTTAATAATGTATAATGTATATTTATATATGCATGTTTATACAACTGGAATGAATACAAGATTGTGTAGTCATGCATTGTTGTTAGATTAATATTAGAAAAATAATACTTTGCTTATAATGTTTGCTTAAAATTAATATATTTTAAAAAGAATATTACATTTCTTTCTCTTCGAATCTACTATTTATTTTATGTCACCATAAATAGTTTCCTTTCATCATCCAAATATTAATTTCCTATAGTTTGTGTGTGCTCAGGAGTTCTTATTTTATTAACTCAATTTTTATGAAAATGTTGACAATGACTCTTTCTTTAGGTATTCAAGAACAGTTCATATCTGGTCTACTCTAAAATTTACACATTTTCAATACGCACTAGGAAAATGAAACTTTTGACCTTTTTATCATTAGGTTATCATTTTTTAATACAATAAATACAAAGTAGCAGAAAGTTTAATGAAAGGGTGTTTTTGAGATGATATAAAATTTACTAAAGAGAACTATTATGAGAATCCTTTTGCATATTAAACTACAATAAAATAGCTGAGCAATCAAGAGAGAAATCCAGTCTTCATTGTATAATTATTTATAAGAGCACTTGAAGGGGAAATTTATCTTCAAATTGTTTTTGTTTATCTTAAGTTTTTTTTTGCTTGGAATTCTGGAATCAGACACCAATAGGAACTATACAGTGTTTATAATACTCACCCTACCACATGGACAATTCATATTTATAACTAGAGAAGAACATGACATATGGAAATGGACATGAGATGGGGGAAACCAGTCTAGGTTTGAGTGCTTGTGTATCATGTGGGTTGAACAACTGGCTGCTTGTCATTGGTTAATTCACTAAACATGGAGACATATTTAGCTCCAACTTTTAAAAAGGAGATGTCTCTTCATTGTTGTGGTTTAGTTGTGTGTTTTGGGAGTGCATATTCATTGTACATATTGCTAAGTTTCATAAAGACATTTGTATGCAAGTATATAATGTACTTTGAGTAATATCCATATCACATCCCTCCCTCTTTCTCACTCAACTCTGTTACTAAAATAATGATCCCTTATATATTTTCACACATACTTTAAGTCATAAATGCATGCATGATACTATGATACTATGAATTTATATGAAATATACAAATGTGGAGATTTTAGCCTTCCTCTAGTTAATTTTGTAACTATAATGAATTAAAAGTATTTCAAGGACTATGTTTGTCTTTAACTTACATATCTGAATACATTAATAAAGCATTACTTTTTGAATTGTATTTCCTGATTGCTAATATTTGGGAGTAAACGTATGAAGATTATAATTGTCTCTGATTTTAAACGAGTGTATGCATATTTCCTTATGTCACATATTCTGAGTGTGGTTTTACATTAGAAATAGATACCGTAGGCTCAGACATTTGAACATTTGGTCCCCAGTTCACAGCACTGTTCAGGCAGGTTCAGAGGGTGTAGCCTTGCTGGAGGAGGAATGTCCCTGGGATCAGGCTTTGAAGGCATATAGCCTAGCACTATTTTCAACTTACTGAATCTCCTTCATGCTTGTGTTGGAAGATGTGAGCTCTCAGTTTCCTGTTTCTAGGGCCTTGCCTGATGCTTGCTGCTGTGCCTCCCACTTGGTGCTGGCTTTATCTGAAGATAAAAGGAAGGAGCTCCTGACTTGTCTTCTTTCAGGAAATTATCTTTGCAGCTTGCAAACTCTATGGACAACTGCAGTCAACAAACTGAAGCAGAAAATAGAGTATTGTTGCAAAAAATTGAAAAGAAAATTCTTGTCTTTTGGATGTACGATTCACACATAATACAGATTTTCAAATAAAATTTCTCTTCTTGCAGTTCCCATCAAGTGGAACTCAGAGGAGGATGCCCGGTACTTGGCCTGATACTTCTACAGCAGGCGTCCTTAGATGTTGTAAAAGAAGTACCAATTCAACCAGATATCAATCTGTGAGTCACAGGTTTGTCATTTTGGAAGTGTAAAGAAGGCTTCTATCCTGCACAGGGAAGACATTAAAGTAAGTTGGTGAGGGGTTTTTATGCAGGCTGGAGTAGATCTTATGTGACATAGGGTATTATAACAAGCTATATAGATCACGTGATCATTAGGTATAGAGATTGTACACACAAGTTTGCTAGAAAGAAAAAAAAACAAATATATGAACATAAAATGGAATTTGGCATCTTCTCATCAAGTGATATTTTAAAATTTGATTGATATGTCTGAGGAAGGCTTCTGAAGTGAGACTATATTTTTTTCAATATAATTATTAAAAGAAGAGTCTGCAAATGTTTATTTGAATGAGAGTTTCATTAATCCCAATTTGAATACTCTTTTCATTGTTTTCAGTTTGGTAAAGGATCGTTTGTAGCCTCACAATTCCTACTTATCTGAAGAAGATGACCTGGAACTTCTGATTCCCCCTATTTCCAACTCCTTTTTGTTTAGATTGCAGGCCTAAGACACCAAGCATTGTATATGATGTGCTGGGGATTAAACACAGGGTTTTATGCACATTAGGCACATACTCTACCAACTGAGTCACATCTGCAAATTAATACTTTCAAATAATCTTTACTTTTAGTTTACATTCAAGTTTATGTATGATCACTTTTTTTAAGTTCCTAAAGTGTCTTCTCCATCTACATGTATTTTCTATTTCTGGCTTTCCTTACTATATTACATATATTTTCTTAGTTCTGCTTTTCTTTCGGTCCTTTAATTAGAGAAGCCCCTAGTTTCCACTAATTATAAAACAAATGGCTAACTAGATTTTATATTTTGTTGATTTTTTAATTTCAGTGATATTTGATGTTCATGTTATATTTTATTCTAAGGTTTTGAACGAATACATTTAATATTACTTCTTAAACTACAACTTTTAAGTAGCATTGTCTTATTCCATAACCCATTTCTATTGCTCTCTAGAGCACTGAGAACTCTATACTCAGCCTTGACCTCCCATGCTTTGGCTGCAGTCTTCCAGGTATCTTGGTTTCCCTACATTACCACATTGTTTCTGATTCAAGACTGTTTCAATCACTTCACTGTAGGGAATGTGCAAAGGGTCAGAATGACTTCTTTTCTGACACTCAAAGAGCAGTTGGAATGACATTGCCAAGAATCGTTTGCCTTCGTCTTGCTCTTCTTGTTACTTGGAAATTTTGGAAGGGTCTCAATATCTGAAATCTTCTTCAGACTCATTTTCCTATTTATTTATATTTTCCTTTCTAAAAGCAAAATACAGCCAGGAGAGAACAGTTGTGATTGTAAGGTCAGGACAGCCCAGTTATTGTAAGGTACTTCCTCCAAATGAAGACATTTCTTCCGGTGGAGAGAAGGAAGTTTAAGATGTCACAGGAAGCCCGATGAGAGATATGAGGCTCAGAACTTCTCAAAATTTACAATAATAATTTTTTAAAAGGTAGAAGGTTCTCATGCTTCTCCTCGAGGCTTTCTAAACTTCCAACAATACCACTTTGGTGGTATTGCCTTCAAGTCCAGGAGCTCCAAAGACACTTGTTATGAGTCAACAGCCACACAGAGGTGATGATTTAGGATACCAAGACACATAAGAATTACTGATGCTCCCATAAATCACTCCAATAAACACATTGGTTCAACAACTAGGTACAGATGGATTCATTTCTTTGATCATTATTAGTAATCAAAATGATCCCTACAATAGAAAATGTAGCCCACAGGCTGATTCACTTGAATTTGTAATGTTTCTGGATGCAATCGAAATATGGCTTCCCTTCCCTTCTGTGTTATGGGATGGCCTGCTTCCTTGCCAAAGTACCATTTTCATGGTACTTTATATAATAAATAAGAAATGCAACCAATAGTGAACCATCTAAAAAACACCCCAAAGCACCTTATGGATAGGGGACTAGGTATGAGGCAAATAAGCAAGATTGTAAACTACACATTGTTAGCTATCATAGGAATTATTTTCCCACCACAGTAAAACTGAAGGCTGTTACTATAAAAATGAGAACAAAGACAGCATACTTTCAATAATGGCTAGGTGTCGCCACCAATATCTAAGGCCAGAAACACCTGCAATCTCAGATCGAATACAAAACTGGTCTGAATTAATGTGGAGCAGACAAGGTAAGGTCATCTAAGCAACTCATGGATGATGAAGGATTTCAAAGAGTGACTACTATCCTAATCAAGTGGACACCTAGTGAACAGCAGTTGATCACCTCTTTGCTTTTGCCACAGAAAAATACACAGAGTATGTGGCCTCTCCACACTGCAAGAGAAATTATCCAGGTCTTTTTCTAGTTTCTTCCATAAACCCTATAAAAATCCCCTAGACAAATAGCTTGATGGATTTTTCTCTCTCTTGTGGCCTTCTCAGGAGCTTTGCATGCTTTCCAGAGCTCTTCTTGCTACAATATATCTTTAATATTTTTTCTGTGAGCTTTCTTTCTATAATAAAAACTCCATTTTACCTCACAATTCTTGTTGTACATGGATTTTATTCTCTGAGCTCAAGACATGAGGACACAGAGCAGGGCAGAGTCTCCTTCCTACTCAAAGTTTCTGTTCTTTCTCTTTTCAGTCAACAAAATAATGTATTGGAATCCCCGAAGGTAATATATATATATGATGGAATCTAAGAAGGACCATGGCTGCAGATGTGGGGTTTGCTCTAGATGATAAGACATGCATCCCAGTCTTACCTGTTAGCACAGAAAGAACCTGCATAAGGCAAACATTGCTATGGGAAACAGAACAAAGCATACAGATGTCATCCTCCCCATTAACCTCTGATATGTTTAGAGAAAATGGAACAAAAGGAAGATAGACTGGAAGTATTAGTTTTCAATTTCTTACAGCTAGCCCTACATAGAGGAAACAGTATGAAATATGTCTGTGATAAACACGACTTCCTGGGACACAAGAATTTCAAACCTGTAAGTCAAATAAGACAATGCAGAGAAAAAGAAAGAAGAAGTGATACCCCCCCCTCATATTTGATGTTTATTAGAGAGAAAGTGAATACCTATGATTCTGCATGAGGATAATGGACCTATGCATGAAACTGAGATAATTAGATTTTCTGCATCTGGATTCTGCAATTGGAAACTCTTGTAAACAAGAAATGCAAATGTGTCTCATCTCCTGCCCAGTAAAGTTGTAGGGCATAGAAGCAGGTGGATTAGTTTAAGAAATGTGGTATCAAAAACCAAAACAAAATAAATAAATAAAGCCAAGAAAACTTGAAAAATCTAGGTACTAATCCTCCCCAGAGACAAAGAAGGTATAATATTTGAAGGGGTAAGAGGAACATCATCCCTGATGAACTATAAACATTTGAGCCATAAAAGGATACTTGGATATTTTGAGCTAAGGTCTCCATAGATAAGATAAACTTGGCGACAGCAGCAGAAGGACAGATATTATTAGAGAACTGAGCACTTAGGAGGTGTTGTGTTTGGCTTTCAGCTCACTGTGCCTGGAATTATTGTGATCACAGGTGAGTAAGAAATAAGTTAATTTAGCAAGTTTCCCAGTACTGCTAAGAGACTATAGTGGCTTTGGTAAGTCCCATCTAATATGTGATCTTTATGAAAGAAGCAGAATCTCGGGTGGGTCTGAGCGATCTGGATGAGTGTGGACATAAGTCTCAGAAGATGTTAAAGCATTTAAGGGTAGGAGGGAAAAAGAGAATAAAGCTAAACCTGACTAAAATGCTTTTGTGGGTTAGAGAAAAATGTAACAACATTTGTTTGTATCTGGAATTCCTGGAGGGAAAAAATGTGAAAAAAGCAAAGTCGAATTCTATACTGGAGAGACTTTGGTAGGCTTTACAGCATGAGTAACAGAAACAAAGAGGTGAAACACAGATTACCTGACAGAATAAAGGTTACAAGTGAAAAATAAAACAAAGAAAGAAATACAAGCTTTGCTCTAGGAATGTGGAACTATGATATGTGCGTTTTCTCCTCGCAAGGAAGAACATTGACAGTAGAGACTGTTTGCCTATCAAAAAGCCCAGCTGAGCATTAGGTGTAGCTGGTAGAGAAACCATGACAATGGTTACAGCCTTGAGACTTCAGAACCATGGTGCCTGTTCTAGTAGAAAGTGCAGTAGACAAAATTGAACTCCTCTTTCTCTTGGTTCTGAGTAAGCTAGACAGCACAGTCCTTGGATATTCACAGTGACAAAGCTGGATAGCCCATGGAGATATGTAAATTATGGATAGCTATACATGGTAATGTTCTCATTCTAAGCATGCTACTGTTTTTGATAGTACAATTAATATGGAAAAAGAGAACATTTTTGTGCCGTGTGGATCTTGTTAATATTGTTTTAAATCTCTCTCTAAATCTTGTATTCCAAGAGCAATTGGCTATTTTTAGGAGACATCAGTTGGCCTTGTGCACTCCCTCTGTGAAAGGTTTAATTGCATACTGAGAATGTTACTGATTCTGAAATACATGTGTAAGAAAGGTAAACAGCAACGAAAGGGATTGAAATAAATTCCAAGCGCCAGGGTGGCATTATCTCATTGTGATTTGTTCTCTCTGCAGGCCTCGGAGCCCTTGTCCATCCATATCCCCAGCACACACACACTGGATTTTCTTTCCCTATGTAGGCAATGGGAACTGCTCCATCCATTGGCTCACATATTTGAACACTTTGTCCAAAGTTGGTACCATTGTTTGGGGATGTTATAGAGGTACAACCTTGCTGGAGGAAATGCATCACTGTGGGCAGGCTTTGAGAATTTATAGCCTCACTGCAATACCTATTCACTCTCTTCACCTCCTGTTAGCAGTTAAAGATAGGATATCTCAGCTTTCTGCTCCAGTCTCTTGCTTCTCTGCATCTGTCACCATGATGGACTTCCTTGTGCTCTGGAACCATAAAGCTAAGCAATCCCTTCCTTCCAAAAAGTGCCTTGATCGTGGTATTTTATTGAAGTAACACGAAACTAGTATACAAGTTGATACCAAGACTCTAATGATGTAAAGAACCTGAACAAGTTTCACGTCAGAAATGCGGAAGTCTTTGGAACCGTGGACTGGTGAATCATAACTCTTAACTTGTGGCATGATTATTACTGATTTCCCCCTATGAAGGTCTACAGTAAAAAGGAGCAGTGAGTAGGCAGAAAAAAATACTATGTGTTCAGTTTGGAAAGGAAAAGAAAGCAAAAAGCTTATTGTTACAGCCAAGGCTTGTGTGGAAAAGAAGCAATTCTTGCTAAGTAGAATAACACAATTATGGAGAAGTCCCCAGTTTTATGCTGGGAAAATATAAAAGGTGGCCCAAATGAAAGACTAAGCTTCCAGAGTATAAAGGAGAGCCTAAGGGGTTTTCTACTCCTTCAAAATTCTGGCAACGTGGAAGGGGCTTTGCAGGCATTAAAGACTCAAGAATAAGGTGCCTTGTAGATTCTTCCTTCCTGGCCCTAGAGAACTTCTGTGGATAGGCAACCTGTGGTAAGTGAGTCCCTTTATAAAGACCCTAGAAGAGCAGGAACTCCTGAAAGGTCATGTTTCAAGCTATGAAAAAGAAGCCTAAGTTGCAGTAGAAATGTCAAGATGTTGGAGACTTCAAATTCATGAGGATTCTGGCCAGGGGAGCTTATTGCATACAGAGAATGGAGGCAGCCCAAGACTTAGATGGATGTTGCAAGTGGCAGAACTGTAGGGACAGTGCCATCTAAGTTCTTTGCAGCTTAATTCTAGGACACCAGATTTAGATCTACAGGATTTGGTGTGTGCCATGCCCGGTTTTGTGTTGCTTTGGTCCATCATTTCTTTACCATGCCCCATTTCTCCCTTCTGAAAAGGTAATGTACATTCTATGGCATTGCATGCTAGAAGTATGTAAATTGCTTTTTGATTTATCAGGGAGTTACAGTTAAGAAATTGCTTCATGTCTCACAACAGACTGGACTTTTCAAAGTGTTGAGACTGTGAAAGATTATGCTGACTTTTAAAGTTGGACTAAATGAGTTTTGTGTTATGATATGGCCAGTAGACCTTGGGAGGCAGGGAGAGGAAAGTGTGCCTTTGAGTGAGAAATATCCTCTTCCTGTTGTATAATATTATTTTAAGATGTGTTATATTTGTTTATGCTGTGGAACATTTGCTTAATGATGCAAAGATGTGTTGCATTCTTTTATGTTTCATTTGTTTAACTCTGTGAAGCTGCGTTATTTTTGCCTGTTGAAAACAACTGACGGTTTAATAAAGAGCTGAATGGCTAATAGCAAGGTAGAAGGAATGGGCAGGGCTGGCAGGAAAGAGAATAAATAGAAGGCGAGATCTTGGAAGAAAGGAAGAAAGAGCAAGAGAACAAGGAAAGGAGGATGCTGGGGGCCAGCCACTCACCCACACAGCCAGCCACAGAGTAAGATTGAAAGTAACATATACAGAAGTAAGAAAAAGAAAAAGCCCAGAAGCAAAAGGTAAACAGGATAATTTAAGTTAAAAAAACAAAAAAGCTGACAATAAATAAGCCAAGGTAAGGCCCAGATTGTATTAATTAAGAATAAGCCTCCATGAGTGATTTATTTGGGAGTTGGGTGCAGCTCCCCCCCCCCAAAAAAAAGAGTAAAAATAAAACAACACCTTCCTCCATGAGATCATTCATACTTGATGTCTGGTTGTTGAGTCTGTTTGCTGATAGGCTATGGGAAAGCATAGCCTTGTTGAAGGGAGCTTCCATTAAGTCAGACTTTGACAGTTTACAGATTCACCCCACTTGCAGTTTACTATCTCCTCTTGTTTGTAGCTGAAGATTTGGTTTCTTAGATTCCTACTCTGACCTCTAGATGCCAAGCCTCCCCACCACTCTGGACTATTCCTCTCCAGCTGTAAGGCCAAGTGACCCCTTCTTCCAGTAAGTTCCCTTGGTCACAGTGTTTTATCACAGCAACAGAAACCTAACCAGTGTGTAATGAGTGTTGTTCGCATGCTGGACATGGATGGTAAGGTCCTATTGCTGAAAAACTCAAAGCATTTAGTTGTGGGAAATGGGGAAACCAAGCTGGAACTTATTTCAAAATGTTGACACTACTGTCCTGCTTTCATAGTTCTGGAAAGTCATATTCCGGCTCCTGAGGACAAGTGTTACTAACATTGCTGCTCAGTTAAGTTTCCTATGTACTTCACTGAGAATGTGCTAGAGAAGATGTTCCAACTAGCGTAGCATGAGCATGAATATGAATCCAACCCACTACTTTTCTTTTGGTTTTGAGGCACAATCCACAGGAGGGTGTTTATGATTTTTAATGGACTGTGTGTGATAGTCCTTTGACTAGGTAGGTGATAGACAATAGACAGGAAGGTGTGTGTTTCCCTAAATGGATATGATGTATCTGCCAAAATTCCTTCTGAAAATTGTTTTTGGGTGGACAATTCTTCTAGCCTTTGTCATGAATGGAAACATCATTCCCCTCCCCTTGCTTTAGAGTTTACTGTGGAAATTCACAACTAATCAAGATTCAGAGAATAAGTAACTATTGTTGTGGCATAGAAACCCAATGCTCATCCATAGCGGACAAACATAGACTTCTGTATCAACCCTGAAAGTTCGGGAATCATCACAGCAACAGAAACTGAGGGTTACCAGCATCAAAGGGATCGGTGAAGCTCTGAGTAACTATTTCTTGGGAATTAGAAAATTCTTCTTGGACGGAATAGGAAGATTCCTAAGACTCAGAAGCTCAAAAAACCTGAGTGCTTAGAATGCTACATGACTTACAAGGCTGTCCCCAAGTGTTTGTGAGCCCTGAAAATAGCTGGTAGGGGGGCTTGGGTAGAACTGCCTGCATGTTGAACAGGAAATGCTAGGGATGATCTTTTGTGAATGATCACTTAAGCTGAGGTGGGACTTCTTGATGATTCTGCTTTCTCAGACACCATCCTAGGCTTGTGAATAACCACTATAAATATACTGTTAGACTTGAGTGGAAACATTCATTTGATTTGCCACAGGTGTCTTATCTTGGCTGAGTAGATATTTTTCCTGTTTGCCCTGGAATGTTTACTTGCAGATGTATGCTGTTGTTTGTTGTCCTTTAACTGTTTTCAAAACTTAGTCCTGAAACTTACACACCTAGATCATGTTCTGAGACCTACATAACATTTAGTATCTTTTAAGTAAATGCATGGATTGTGAAATGCAGTGAGAATGTGTCTTCACAGATTTGAAAAACTATAGAGTTACATAATATATTAGAAACCATTAAATAAATCTATTTCTCTACTTCCTATTCTGAAAATAATTACATTCAAATTAAAACTCATAGCATTATGAAGAGAGAAGACACACTTTACAAGTGAAACAAGCTCACCAAGTGAAAGATCATGCTGGAGAGATTTCTTCCAAGATAGAGTTTGAAATAGATATGAAAAAACAAGTATAATGTTATGATTAAAATAAGACTTAAAAATAGCTACACACAATTTAAATTTTGATGCATAAAACACTGAGACTCATTTTGACCTTAATATATTCGTATCACTTTGAAGAGCATTATTTTGTGTACAAATATAAGGGTCACATTGATATGATAAAAAAAAAAGTCAAGTAATTACAGTTTCAAAAATCATCTAAAGTGGTTTGCCCCTAATTACAGTCCATTGACCATAAGAAACATCTGTCTTGTTTAGAAATAAATGAATTCTCAGAAGTAAATGCAGGGGAAATTTAAAAAGAATAGAAAAACAATGAATGGTTTTCAATGCTACTTGTTGACATACTAATAGTATAGTTTAACTATCTTAATTATGACAAACATTATGTTACTACTAATAGCTGTGACTCATCATGCTAATTATTGTTTTTTTTTTTTTTTTTTTTTTGGTTTTTTGAGACAGAGTTTCTCTGTGTAGCTTTGCGCCTTTCCTGGAACTCACTTTGGAGACCAGGCTGGCCTCGAACTCACAGAGATCCGCCTGGCTCTGCCTCCCGAGTGCTGGGATTAAAGGCGTGTGCCACCACCGCCCGGCTAATTATTGTTTTTTTTATTATCATTATTTCTTTGTTTAGTTTTGGTGCCTGTCCTGGACTGTGTATCTTTCTTGATCCCTTGTTGCAGATTTGTTAAAAATAATTTATATTGTTATGACAGCACATCCATCTTGTAAATGTCCAGGCATATATATTAAATGTGATATTATACTTCCTTAGTTTGAGAATACATTATAGACTATTTAAGTTCTTTAGTTATATTCCATGTCTAGTCTTAACTTTTGTTCTGTAGACAGAATAACTAATGCTTGCCTCGATGTCTTTGTGTCTCCTGTTCTTCAAAGCCAACCACTATCAAGATATAGGTGATCTTTGTCATTCCTAGTGAAATCTATAGTGGTCCTGCAAATGCTTACTGTATCTACTGCTTTGATTGAATCTTAAATTTGCTCCTGCTGGCATAAAAATAGTGATTTAGTTGTTCATTCTAAAAGTAGTCTGGTTAGGAAACAGGGAAATGTGTATCTACTGAACCATTCCTCCTCTTGAATGGCCCATCTCTTGAATGTTGTTAACTAATACAAGACTTCTACGGTACAAGATCATCTCCTTATCGTTTTGTCTTTTGATATTAATGTTTAAATTAATTTATGAAGTATTTTAGTTGCATTCTTTATATTCTATAAATTTCTGATAAAATTTATTAATATTTTATTATAGTATTTTCATATCCTATAGTTCAAAACTGTCAAGAGCCTTAGTTTATAAATTATTATTTCACATTTTCTACAATGTATTTAAAACTATAATATATGAATAGATATATTTAATAATGTATACTTTAAGAAGATAATTTTGGCATGAAGGAGATAGCTAATTGATAATGTTATCATACTGCTGATTAGGCTGCAACAGGCAGATCCCTGAGATGTGCTTGCCAGTCAGTTAGCCAAAATTGGTGAGCTTTTGATGCTATAAGAGACCTGGTGCAAATATAATAATGATGATGATGATGATGATGATGATAATGATGATGATGATGATGATAATACCAAGATCAATTGAAGTAATGACCCATATTAACCTCTGGCCTCCACATGCATTCACACACACACACACACACACACACACACACACACACACACACACACGTGCGTGCGCACACACGCACACACATGCACACACATGCACTTGCACACATGTGTACACTTACCTGACTGAGTATGTACAAAATGTAAGCTAAAACTATTTGAATTTTTAATATACACATTTCATTTTAATGTGGGTTTATTAAGAGTTTAGTTTTTATGACATTTTTTGTCCCATAGTATATGTTATTATTTTTGTGGAATTGCTCTTAACGTGCATTTTGTATTTACTAGAACTTAATTTTCTAAGTTCCTAAATTTGGCTTTGTTTTATTTTTGATTATACAGCACTTAATATTTCTTTTCCTTTTTTTCTTTTATTTATTTTATTTTACAATACTATTCCCTTCTACATAACAGCCACAGATTCCCTTGTTCTCCCCCTTCCTGACCCCCTCCCCTTCCCCCCAGCCCACCCCTCATTCCCACCACCTCCAGATCAAGGCCACCCCCGAGAAACAAGGCATTTAAAATTTAACTTCATAGCCTCTCCCATTTCAGTTTTCTATCAAGTCACTTATTCATTCTTTGTATGGAAGTGTGGTATCTCAGTAAAATGTTATTTTGATTTCATGAGCTTTGCATTCTCATTGTCTACATCATAAATGAGAGCACAGCTTTTGAGAGCTTCTCTTTTATATCTTAATTTTTCTTCCCTATGATATAAATTATAAAATATTGTTTAATACTTATTTTTTAATTTCACAGATATTCTGCAATGAATGAACCTCAATTAATTACTCTATTTTATATTTATTTATACTTTACATTAATATTTCTATTGCCAAATATTTTTTTAAAAATACATATATAAGTTTAATTTTAACATCTATGTTATTTTTATACATATATTTATTGAAACTAGATGGGTTTTTGTACAGTATATTCTGATTATAAATTCCTCTTCCTCTACTTGCCCCAGCTCTATGTTATTTTTTAATTTTACTGTGAGTTACATATCTTGAAATTTGTTTCACATCACTACTTAGTTTTGGACTATTTTTACTTTTGTGCGATTTTTGTGTTACTAATATATTATTATTTTTCCAATAATTTAACCTCCCTGTCAAAATCACAGATCAACGTGTCTCCAGAACTTTTCTCAAAATATATCAGAAATACTAAAAGAGAATAGAAAATATGAAGTACTTATACATCTGTAATTTTCTAGACTACCTCAGCTTTGACAAAACTGAAATTTGCTGATTTTAGCTGAAATTTGAGTGAAAAGCCGTGCCAGTTAGAAAACTGTTTTCAATAATAGTAAAATTAAAGGCCTCTTATGGAACAGGTATTGTTTCTATGACATGTCCAGACATGCTACACTTTCCATAGATTAAAATTTTTATGAACTTTCTTGCTGATTATTATAGTGTCTACTAATTTCATTAAAATGCATTTGAGTTTTATTTTCCCTGTGATTCTAGGCATCATGCCTTGGTAATAGGTTATCAAATTGAAGTTGTCAGTTTTGATCATGAATAAAATACACTGAAAGAGACAAATTAATAATTACTAGTGACTGTACATCATTATGGACTGTCAATCACTATGTCTGCAAGGAGGAGGGTATGGAGTTAGGGAAGAAATACATCAGGCAAGGTGTAGGGAAGCTAGAGAGGAGATATTTGCTATATATGATTAAAATATATTATATTGTACACAACTACAGAATTCTCAAAAATAGTACTAATTCCTAGTTAAAACATACACACACTCACACACACACACACACACACACACACACACACACACACACACACAGACAAAGCATTTATATATCAACTACTAGAATTTAAACACAAAAAATAAGGTATGAATACATAAACCTCTGTCTGTGTAACAGTATATGCAAAATTAATGCTCATTTTATATATTGGTAAAGTAATAGTGATAATAAGGTGATTTAAAAGAAATGTCTAAACACCAGTGATGAGTCACCATCAATGGACATAGAATATAAGGTGAAGCTCAGCAGGAAATACAAATGCTCAGTTAGTTTACTGAAATGATTGATAGCATCAATGATTACTCATACGACATTTTCACCACATTTGCCACATTTTACAATACATTATTACTAATAACTCTCTTACTACAACTCTATTAATATTATTACTAGTAATCTTACTAGTTGTGTTATTATCAGAATTGTAAAATGTGTATCATTAGTAATGATTTAGGAAATACAGATTTTCTAACATTGGCGACTAAAAGATATGCTTTTGTTCTAGTTGTTGCTTTCTGTAAAACAGACACAATTTCCAAACTTGAATTTTATACTAATATATAAAATGGAAGTTATATTCTGAAATTTCCAGTTAGTATTAATTATCAAATTTATCAATTTGCAAATATGTTACTCACAAAAGACAGCATAAATGATTAAATTATTAAAAATAACACCCTTCTAAACAATTCAAAATATAAATATAATTTAATTAAATATAGGTAAAAATAAAATATAAACAAATATATGAGTATCTATAAACTAAATAATATAACTAAGTATAAATTAAATAAAAGTATGTCATTTAATTAAATGTATAACTTAATCATAGCTACAGTTTAAAGTATAATTATAGACCCAATTCAAAAGAGCCAGCACTTTCCAGGCTGGAGTTGAAAGCCTTTTACGATCTGGCTGAAGTGATGATTAGAGACAGATGGGCACTCTAAGAAGAAGCTGCAACATCTGCAAACATCCTGCATCGGCTCTTTGTGGTTTCATGCAGTCACTCACACGCATGCCCCTTCAGCCCTCTTCCTTTTTCCTGCCTCCAGCTGTCCCTCCTTTCCTTCTGTCCTTCCATCTCTCCTTTCTCCTTTTTGAAGTCCTTTCTTCTCTCAGAAGTAAAGCAATTAATCTTTTCGTCACCGAAGTTGTAGGTTTTAATCATTTGCAAACCATGAGTGACTTCAACTTTATTTCCCACCTTTCTGACATTGAGATTTATTGTATGTCAGGCACACAATATGTTGAAATGGAACAAATTAGATGCCAATGGTGATGTGTGTCTCAGTGCCTTCAAGTAAACAGTAGGCAAGGCCTATAATGATTGTTAATGACAAATCTAAGCTGAACCAGTATAAAATGATAGAAAAAGAAAATGGTTTTGAGGCTGTATTGGAAAAGATTTTATTTTGTCCTTCCTACATTTTACAATCACAGAACTTGTAGAAATAATTCTTAAAGAAAAAACAAACCTTTGATATGATTCTAATACCATAACTTCCAGTGAAATTAGTAACTTGCTGTGACTATTATCAGATGAAAGCAATTCATAAAAGGAACCACTAGACTTTAGCCCACTCTGTTCCCGGGTCCAGGGAACAGCCCACCCTGGCCAGAGGCTTATGGTTGCAAGAGCTGAGGTATTGGATTTATGGTCAGGAAGTAAAGGGGACAGAATGCTGGAGATCACTTCACATTCCTTTATTTTATTCTGTCCAGGACTACCAGCCAGGGAATGGAGTCTCTCACAGGTAAGATGAGCCTTCTGATCTTAATTAGCCTCACAAATTCCTCACAAATATGCCCAGAGGCTAATATAATTTGATAAGTCATCACAGAGGTGGCTAGAGCTTTATATCTTAGCTCATCCTGGATTTGGTCATTTTGGCAGCCAGTGTTAACCATCACATTCTAGTTACAACATTATGGTTGGCTAGAAGTTCTGACAGATTACCACATTTTCGGTTTTACATTCTCAGGTTGTAGGAAAAGAAAAAGAAAAAGAAAATACTAGCCTTTCAGAGTGTAGAGTTACCTGTAATAAAAGAAACCTAAGCTTATAGTCCACACTATTAAATGCAGTTGTATCTCCAAATCAGTAGGATTATATTTGGATTATTAAATAAGGAACATTCAACCAGATGCTGTTATATGAATCACATTCAAGAATAACAACTGATTTTTATTTTAAGAACTATTCTAGATGCTCATTCTTTCTCACATCTGTATGTAAAATCAGTAACCTTTACTATTTTCTTAATTGCAGAGAACAAAATATATCATGTCCTATCAAGCAGTGCAATTTACTATTTGACTATTTTTCCCAAAAATAATTAAGCTATGAACAAAGGAGATAGGGGCACTAGACTTCATGAATATAGCTTCCTTTTGGATTGTTTTATATGTATTGGCTCTACAAAACTCCATACATACAATACAATTTGATCATATTCCTTACCCTCTCTGAACTCCTCCAAGTTCCTCTTTAACTCGTATTCAACCAGCTTCAAAACCTACCTCTGAAAACTCATAGATCTATGTTGAGGAGAAGCTGAAAAGATTGTCAGAATCAGAGACCATGACAGCGTGTACATAACCTGCTTCTGCCTGGACAAAGCAGACATGGGGAAGGGGAAATAGACACTAAGGCCCACACCTAACTGAGAAGAGAATAATGTGCAGAGAGTGAAGAACTTTGGAGCTCTGAGTCATAAATATAACCTTTTGAATATTGTCCTTTACACCTCTCATTTTATATTTAAGCTAAGAAAGGAGACAAGCCCTCACCACCACCAATAAAATTTCTGATCCCGGTGTGCCTGAAACACAAGAACTGAGATTTCTGTCTAGACTAATCAGGACTCAGAGTGGAATGTACATGGGTATACTATCTGTCCTTGTTCAACACATTCCGTCATTGCAGTACTATTAGAGGGAAGGAGAATGGGGCACATTGAGAATGGCTCTCGGCACAACTTTAGCCAAAACTATGAATCAATCAAGTTTCCCATTTTATATAATTTTTTGGGGGGTTTTTTGTTTCCTCTTGCATGAACTCAGGTATCAGCAGGAATATAGCTGGTAAACATAGGTGATGTCTTACCTTATTGATAAATAATTTTAAGATTAAGTTATGTTAAGCCATAGTCATAGAAGAGCTACATGTCTTCCTCTGGTTGGTAGATCAAGAACTTAGAATGAGGAGTAACTCTCATTTCACTTTTTGGTAGCTGTTAATGGTTGATCTTACTTGTCAATTTGATTGGGCTAAGAGAAACTTGGAGAATTAATAAATCATTCCTGGGTACCTTTGTGAGTTTATTTACAAAAATGACTGTGATGTGACTCAAGTGACCAAGGTGCTAGGAAAGAGTATCTATGAATGTTTGTGGCAAAATTCAAGGCCTTGAGAGGGTTGGACCAAAAGCTAAGGAAAGGAAACGTCCTGCACATTTTCATATCTAACTCCAGGTTCCATTGAGGCCTTTACTTGCTAAAAACCAACTGTAGTTTCTCAGCATTTAGATGTGAAGTTTCACCAGCAATGCCCCAGTAGCAAGAGCCATGTGACTTCTTCAGGGAACAATGCCTGAGAATAGCACTAATGGCTCTCCTTTTGGCAAGAGCCTGAAGACCATAACACACTTGGCAAGGACCTGTGGACAGTTTGCTGCATGATTCTGGGCATGACCCTGTGAGCGTATGTCCTGTGTGCTCTCCTTGCTTTGACTATACTAGTCATACTGCTGACTTGAATGAGCTACAGTTAAGTCATGAAGTTTAACATTACATATTTGCGTAACGGTTCTGGAAAGAATGATTTTAAACATAAGAACTTTAAAGAAATGCTATTAAATAAATGATATCAGGAGTTAATGGGAACATTCAAGGGATAGAGAATGAAGCAGAATCCCAGAAACCCACTGTTCCCTCATTTCTAATTGATGTGCCAGGACCCTAAAAAGTTGAGAGAGATAGACATAAGGACAGGGAATAAACAGTGCCAACTATTAAGAGTAAGTTTCCAAGCTATGTTGCCTATAGGATAAATGGGAAAACCTGGTATGCCGCCAGAAGAGACAGAGTAGTACAAAATGCAGAATGATTTGAATCAGCATTGGCTGGTGACTTGATCCCGAGAATCCAGACCCTACCAAGGGTAAACATAACCACAAGAGATGAAACTGTCTGTCATTTTGCATGACCCTATAACTGCATGTGCTGCCAACCTGGCACATTGTTCTACCTGTGGGTGTGCCTAGTTAGAAAAGTTTCTTTGTAACTTGCAAAACTGCTTATGCTTCTGACTATACAGATAAAGATTTAAAAAAAAAAAAAGGTAATGGCTACTGGTGGGAGAGTTTCGAGACAGAAGGGGAAAGAGGCAAAGACAAGCGGGTAATTATTGTAACCAGTTTTAGAAACTTATGAAGTAAAAGATGTCTGTAAAACTCTTCATTCAAACCATTGAAACTCTACAAATAAAGATGCCTTAAACTATCTTGGGCCACTTGCTTGAATAACAGGTGGTCACATGGCGCCGATTTCACACGTCAGTCCCAGGTCATCAACCCCATCAGGAGCAAGGCCTCCAGCTCCCCTGGGCCATAATCCTTGGACTCAGTTTGCATCATTGCTCTAGGCCTCTAGTATTTGCACTGAGCTCTTATTACATATCTCCTAGTTCTCTTGCCTAAAGATGCTTACTGGGGACTATTCCACCTTGGATGATGTAAGTTAGCCTAGTAAACCCCACTTCCTAATATGTCATGCATTCTACTGGTTCTGCTGCTGTGGAGACCCCTGAAAAACACAGTAGCTCTTAGTTACAGTCTTGGTTCTTTGGCTATATGTGGTCATCTATTCAGTCAACAGATTGATTATAATTAATATTTGGTATAAAATAAATTCAAAGGTCATTTAATATATATTCGGTATACATTGTTATGTTTTTTCATGGTTGTATATTAATCTTATAATAAAATACCTATTAAGTCTATTTTCTGTCATTTCCTCTGTATTTCTCCCTCCTTTCATGTTAATGCCATCCATTAAATAGTTACTACTTTTTGGAATGAAGTCAGTGAATATATCAAGAATATGAGCACATATTCTTTTCAGTATTAACGCTCCATTATGAATCATGGTGTTGTAGAGGATAGAATGAGAAATGTCCCCTAGAGCCTCACAAACTTTGACAAGTTTTTCCCTGGTTGATAACACTATGGAGATGTTTAGGTAGTAGAGACATAGTAGAGGAAAAACATCATTGGGGATGGACTCTGAGAGGTTAGAGCCTTACGTTTACTTTTAGTTTCCTGTCTACATTTGAGGGTGTGTGTGATGTCTCCACTCCTTGCTTCCACCACCTACTGAAATCCCTCACTGCCCTAAGGACGCTCCCTTTGGAGCTATAATTTCAAATAACTTTTCCTTGCTTTGGCAATAGTATCTTTATCACAGCAACAAAAATTTAAGAAATTTCAAATGCTAACACCTGGCTTACCTTCTTTCTTCAATCAGTGTTATCATAGTGCAAAACTACATGAAAAGGAGTTTCATGGGCATTAAACAAATAATTATGAGGTGTTATTTAAATCCAGACTCAATTGCAAGTTTAAATTTCACACTAAAGACAACTGAAAAATATTTCTTTATAAAGTCAACCACATTTGCTCAAAAAGTTTTCTTCTCATGAGCAAAGAAAAACAACTTTTGGAAGCACATTAAAACCTTACTTCTAAGCCATTATTTTACTGTTATGTGAGTTTTCCATAATTTTGTATATAACTGCTGCCAGTTGTTCAGCATAATATTACACTGTTATTTTTAGAAATAATCAATAATCTAGCAATTGATTTTAGAAAACTAAGGGAACTAAAAGAAAATATACATAATAACTTCAGTGCAAGTATTTAATAATTATCCTATAATTTCCTAAACATTATTTTCAAAGAATATAAAAACAATCCAAAGACACATACTATACACATACACAACATATATAGATATATATGTGTGTATATATGTGTATGTATTTATGTATATATATAATATATATGAATATATGTATATATGTATAATATATATATAATACACACATATATATATTATGTGTGTGTGTGCATCTGGATTTGGCTGTGTGTGCATGTTACATGTTTTGAGGTCATTTTTCAAGAAATCAGCATTTATGCTGCAGTGTTACCGAGAGTTGAGTAAAATTCAAATCCTTCCATGAGTTAAGAATTCCTGAGGATTCTTTAGTAATACTATTAGCTCTATCAATTAGACTGACTGTAAGATAACTGTACATTTATCAAAAACTCATATCTAACCCGGTTCTTCATAATATTATTTCCCACTTAAGCATGGCTTTAAAGTATATCTAGTATCCAACATAAAGGAAAGCATATGTTGCCCCCAGTATTTCTATCCTGGTTTTACTTTTTAAAATTCTATGTACCTTCACAAGCCACTTCCCAAATGTCCTCAGGAACCCACAGTTGCTCACCCAATGATTCTTATGAGGATAAATGAATGACTCTCAGGATTAAAGCAATTGACATCATTACTACACTGTATGTACATCTGTAGAGGCTATAATTATTTTATTACAACTAAATAGTGTATGTATGGTATAAACAGATCAGCTAAATGGCAGAAAAAAAAATCTCCTTTTCAGGACACCAATAAATTGAATGTACACATTTTTTTTAATTTACATAAAACATGTATTAGTAATTTTAGTGACATATTTTTGAAGAAAATTAAATCAAGGTATTTTTGTTAATACTAAATAACTAAAAGCATAGAAAGGTAAAGCAAGATAAATCCCCTAAATCAATTAAGATTAATCCCTCAACAACTAATAAAACAGAGAAAAAAATGAAATGTGATTTTCAGAAATTTACATAAGTTTTTATATTTTTTATTAACTTCTAAATATGCTGGAAATTGAACCTAGAACTTTCTTTACAATAAATCATGGGCCACACCTTCAACCCCAGAGCTATGCTATGAATGTTTAACTTTAAAACAAATCATTTGTAATGAGTGATTGAATTTTTTTTCATAAAAATTAAAAAAAAATACATTGTAAGGTTTGTAATATATGCTTTAGGGTAAATTTTAAGTGCTATGTTTATGTTAGAAACAGCTGTTCTGTAACATTAAAATCGAATCAAAAGGGAATTTCTTTGAAATAAAAATTAATGAAAGAGACTAAGGGAAAAGTAGAAATACTGAATGGTTCAGGGACTAGTGAAGATATTGTAGGAGTGATTAAACACCTGTGCTTAAAAGTCAGCAGACCTGGGGCTTTTTATTGGTTTCTTATTAACACCTTACTTACAAGAAATAAATCTTATGACAGTTCAGCTAAGCTAAAGCATAGAGTGAAAATGAGCCTGTGCTACGGAAGCAATGTTTACAGAACCGCTCAAGAATAATATTACAGCAATCTTGGCCCTGACCTGACATTTCAAAGAAATACTTAACACACACACACACACAGAGAGAGAGAGAGAGAGAGAGAGAGAGAGAGAGAGAGAGAGAGAGAGAGAGAGAGAGAGAGAGAGAGAAAGAGAAATATACTAAACTATTAAAAAATGTTCTGGGCATTCAAGGATAGTTCAGTCTGTTTTTAAAGTAAAATTCAATCAAGTCATTAAAGAAAAAAGTACAATGAATGAGAAACATCAAGAAACTTGAAATTAGACAGTGATTATATACCAAGATTATATATTAAATATTATTTGTTTTGACTATCAGCTTAATACAGTGTAGTCTCATCTGAGAAGTGAATCCTTAGTTGAGAAATTGTTTATATCAGAATAGCTTTTGGACATAAATATGAGAGCATTGTGTTTTCTGCAGATTGATTGAAGAAAGCCCAGGCCTTTGTGGGTGGTACAGTTCCTAGGCAAGGGGTCTTTGGCTGTTTAAGAAAGCTGGTTGAACATGAGCTTCTGCCAGCAACCCAGACAGAAAGCCAGCTAACAGTTCCTCCATGGTTGCTGTCTCCAGGTTCCTGCATAAACTTCTTCCCCGAGTTCCTGTTCTGACTTTCCTCAGTGATGATTTGTGACCTGGACTGGAGAGGCAAATAAACCATTTTCTCTCCTAGTTCCTTTAGGTCAGAGTGCTTCATAACAGCATCAGAAAGGTATACAGGACAGTATAATACCATTTCTAAAATGATAGTAAAATACAAGAGAAATGGAAACATGATAAAGAATATAAAAGATCTGAGAACTGAAAAAAAAAATCATAGCTAAAATAGAAACAATTCAGCATGTATATTGAATATATTACTGAATATCTGAGTCTTCAACACAACATGTGTACAGAGAAGATTTTAGACTTGCAGTTCTTTCAGGGATTTTTTGTTTTGTTCTGTTTTGGTTTTGGTCTTATCAAGACAGGGTTTCTCTGTGTAGCTTTGGAGCCTGTCCTGGAACTAGCTCTTTAGACCAGCCTGGCCTCAAACTCAGAACTCACAGAGAGGTCTGCCTGGCTCTGCCTCTCAAGTGCTGGGACTAAAGGCGTGTGCCACCACTGCCAGGCTCTTTCGGGGATTTTGAAAGCTTGAAAGTGCACCCTACCAGGCTAAAATCATACAAAATGGAAATGCGTGGCGACCTGTGAACTTATTGAGACCTTCATTAAAACAAGAGCCAGTCAAAAATTCTGGGCAAGAGGTAAGCTGAGTTGGGCAAGTTCTGCTTGCACAGTCATAGCCAAAGAAAGCAGGAAGAATGAAGATGGTAATGGAGAAGCTGTTGGAGACTGAGTGAAACAGAAGCAAGCAGCAGGGGTCAGGCTCTGTAGAGAATAGATGGGGTGCTATCTCTGTCAGGAAGCTTCTGTTCTCTCTAATTGCCCTCTGGCATCCTTGCAGAAACTGGGAAGAATGTCAAGAATGCCAAGCTTTGCTTGTGAAAGTTGGGGGTGCCAGAGAGCAGTGTCTGTAGGAAGAGTCACAGAGCTCTACTCAATCATAATATTAAATAAAATTAGGGGCCAAAAATTAGTGTGGATATTGACACAACTGAACCAAATTATCCACAGAATTGTCCTAATTGATACTTATGGAATGTTCTCCATAATTGCAACAGAATACAAATGTGTTTTGAGGTACACTGGATATGCAAAAAGTTGCATATATTCTAAGGCAGACATTAAAGAAATAAAATATGATATTAAAGTACTTTGATTTAAAAATGAATTAAAATTAATGTAAAAGAAAAATTTGAAATATTTTAAATTAATTAAAAATAAAAACACAGATGTGTAGCTTGGTCTGTATGAGGGGCCCTTGGCAGTGGGATTAGGATCTATCCCTGGTGTGTGAGCTGGCTTTTTGGAGCCCATCATCTATGGTGGGGTGCCTTGCTCAGCCTTAATACAGGGTGGGCAGTGGCTTGATTCTGCCTCAGCTGAATGTACCAGACTTTGCTGACCTAATGGGAGGCCTTACCCTTTCAGAGGAGGAGATGGGGTTTGGGGCGGGGAGGGGTTGGGGGGAGGGATGGATCTGTGGTTGGGATGTAAAATGAATAAAAAAATTCTTAAAGAAAAGAAAAAAAATGTTATTAACTACCTCACTGAATTTAAAAAAAAAGACAATAAAAAGTACAATAGAAAATAAATAGCTGATAAACATTTTCAAAATAATTTGAACTTAAATAATCCATTCAATGCTCCAGACAGGCCGGTGAAATAGTTATAAGGTATGGTGGCTTTTTCAAATCAAGCATAATGGCTTGTGTTTATTCCTGGTACTCACGGAGTGGAAGGAAAGAATAGATTCTAGCAATTTGTCCTCTGATCTCTACACATGTGCCATGGTATGCCCAAATCTCCCACCATGATAATTAATTAATTAATTAATTGCAGAGATTAAAGATAAAGATAAAGAAGAAAAAAAAAATTATGTCATAGCGTGATGGTTAAGAGACTGAGTACTTGATGTGCAAGCATGAGGTTATAAGTTAGAATCTGTAGTAACAACAAATAATAACAGGTGTGGCTCCATTTTTCCATTACCCTAGAATGGGTGGCCAAAGATAAGTGGATCTCTCAGCTCACTAGTCAGTCAGTCTAATCACAAGAAACCCTAAAGGGGGCAGCAGTGGCACATGCCTTTATTCCCAGCACTTGGGCAGCAGATCTAGGAGGATCACTGTGAGTTCAAGACTAGCCTGGTCTACAGAGCAAGATCCAGGACAGGCACCACACAGAGAAACCCTGTCTCAAAAAAGCAAAAACAACAACAACAAAAAAGAAACCCTAAAGAAAAGCAATTTTTTTTTTGTCCTCAGCATGAATGCTTCTGCACACTCCTGTGCATATACATCTCATAAACACACACATGCAATTTTTCATAATGGAAATGATGCAGCAAGAGTCTTTAATAGTACATTCCAGAATGTGCTAAGAGTATAGTGTATAGCATTAGGTAGTCAAATAAGAAAATCAGAAAACGTTTAAGGTCCAATAAAGCTTCCTGAATGAGTCTATGAGTCCAAAACTACAGCTGTAGCAAGAACAAAGATTTAAATGGGTAAAAAGCAGAAAGAAATCTTAATTTAAATATAAACAAAAATAATTGAAGCCAAAGCTTTCTGTTTAAAAATATATTAGATTGGTTCTAACTGTTGCCAGATTGAACAAAGACAAACACAAAGAATTGAAGGCACAAATTACCAGCATGAGTTTACAAAAGGAAATGACATTAGCACAGATCCAATAGATCTTCATTTAATAACACAATATCCACATTAGTAAATTCAAAAATCAATGTTAAAGTGATCAATTCACCAAGGTCAGAAAAACATCAAAACTTACACCAGAGGATCTATATAACTGGTCAGAAGTGTGTGTACTAAAGAGGACTCCCCTTATACCATCTAAAACATTATAGACCAAGTTATATACTCCAGTGAATTCTACAAAATATTCAAGAATATATAATTAATATTTCACAAACTATTATTAGAATAAAAAATGACAGCAATACTTAAAAATTAGCTCAGAACATCAGGTCAGCATTTATAATAAAAATGTTATTAAAGAAATTATAGATCTACATCCAATATGAATTAATGTGAATAATCATCAGCAAGTAGTTATAAAATTAAAACCAATGAAATTTGAAAACATTAACTTATAACAACTTGATGAAGTTATTCCTGGAAACCAAGATTGACTCAACATGAAAAATAAAGTGTCATTACAAGAATAATAGACAGAAATATAACACAAGGACCCTATCAGCAAATGTAAAAAAAGCACTTGACAGAGTTCAGCATACATTTCACTGGTCACCCATAAATAAACCGAAAAGAAAAATAATCTGCAAAACAACTTCAGTTTTGAGGCTTGTTTACTGTAAGGCATCACTCATGCAAGAAGGTCATTTAATAGCTAGCCTGTGACTGGTCTGAAGCCCTGTTTAAATTCCTGGAACTAGAAATATGCCCACTGATGATGGCTGGCTGATTTATGTGTGGCTTAGAGACTGCAATTACTCTTTGGGACATTATGGGTTTTTTCTTCTCCCTTTAGCAATGACAAAAAACTCAGAATTTTCCTACAACATGAATCTGCACCAACCATTGCTTCTTATGTAGCATGTGTACAGGTTCCCAAAGCACCAGAGGTGAGTGTGGCTTTCATTAAACTCTTCCTGTGTCTTTCAGATCTCTGAAGTCTCTGCTTAGTCTGTCTATATTGGAGTTTTAGTTGGGAGAAACCATTTTTTCTATTGTTTCTGCAATTGACGCTCTACAATAGAGACCTTATAAAGAAAACAAAAATGTATTTTTAGTGCGTTCAGTATACATAATCATTGAAGAAATTCAATGATCAATTGCTGAAAGATGTAGTCAGAGCTTGGTGTTTGTTAAGAATAAATTAAACATTTTTTGTAGGAAGTGATGAGATTAGAGAAAGTGGATAGTAGGATTTTAGTGTTTGTAAAATGTGGCAAGGGGCATGTGTGGTTGTCATTAAAGGAAGACAAAATCCTTGGCCTAATAAGAAGCCAGCATTCCTACAGAAATTAAGAGATTCAGAGTTTGTTTTATATTCATGATTTGAGGCAGGAAAAAAAACTGATAGAAATGTCTACTAGTATGTACATATGTGACATAGCAGAAAGCTTTCAAAGTCTCTACCAATTCAATTTTCAAATTTTAACCTCAAAATTGTCATGATGCTTCAATTATATTGTTTGAGGTATGTATCCTAACGTCCCACAATGCTAACCCAGCTCGTATCCTTCACTATCAGTTCTCTGCTTTCTGTGTCATTTATGAAAAACCTTTGGGACATGCATTGACGCATCATATCATCCAAATAACTTCAACTACTTGGCAAGAGATAGTCTGAGACTCAGTGACAGAAGGTCTTAACTCTAGAGCAATGGCTGGAATGTGCTTGAGAACGTAATATGAAATTTATGTTAACAAGGAACCTTCTTAGGGATCTCATTATGCTTGTTTGGAGAAAGAAAGAAATACCATACCTACCAGCACTTAGTAAGTTGACAGAAAAGAATCATCTATGAGGCATTAGTTGTGATTGATGGACTGAGTTAGCATAATAATCATTGGAAATGACAGGGTCAACGGTACACACATCAAAGAACAAAATCCTCCAAAAGCAATTAAAGTTATTTTTTGTTCTGTTTTTAAATAAGCCTCCTTATAAACTTGTAAGCTATAGAAGCATTCACATGTTTATAAAATTTTCAGGAATTTCATACATAAATACAATGATATTTAATCCTATATATCCAATGTTTCCCAGGGTTCAACTGCTGTGGATATCGTTCTATATAAATAAAACACTGATGGCCAGTGACCAGACAGAAAGTATAGGCAGGACAAGGAGAGAGGAGGATTCGGGAAACAGGAAGAAGGAGGGAGAGACACTGCAGCCACCACCAGGACAAGCAGCATGTAAAGACGCTGGTAAACCACCAGCCATGTGGCAAGGTATAGATTTATAAAAATGGGTTAATTTAAGATATAAGAACAGTTAGCAAGAAGCCTGCCACGGCCATATAGTTTATAAGTAATATAAGTGTCTGAGTGATTATTTTATACGTGGATTGTGGGACTGCGGGGCTTGGTGGAACCTGGAGAGAAGCTCTCCAGCAACATTCAACTGTCCGCATTACCCTCAAACCCGATTTTTCAACTTCATGACTTTGACGTTTTGATGACTAAGTCCATTTAATGCTCTTTTTGTACGTGAGTGTGAGACCACCTACTATAGCATGGAAAACAAAACCTACCATTGGTCACATCCTCATCAAAGAATGATTTTCCTCCTTCAAACATCTATACACTACAATTAGCCCCTCAATATGGGGCAGTGCTTGGAGATCATCTACCATATATCTGCTATTATTTTGGCTGAGTGGGCCTTGTCCAGGTAACGATAAGTTCTGTGAGTTCACAGATGTGTTAACTATGTCACAGAGCAGAGGGTGACATTTTACACCACTTTCACAATCCCGTAGCTCTTCTAAATGTTTCAGTTTCATTTCTGTCATGTTTCCTCATCCATCATTGTTTAATCAACTCAGATCTTAGCAGTATTTACAACAGCATGATATCAAGTAAAAAACAAGAATGATTTATATGGTACTACATGGGTGGAATTTTAAAGCCTATGTTAAGCAGATAAAAAGTGGGCAAAAATAAATGCCACATGCTGTGGCTGTGTAGTAATATCACTCATGTGATATCTCCAAAATAAGGAATTCACAGAGCAGAAAGCAGATTACTTAACACAACGTTTCTACAGCTCATGGAAGGAGGGGTAGACGGGGAGAAGCATAGAGTAGAATTGGATGCTAATAGAAATGTAATTGGAAAGTTCTAGAATTGGTGATGATGAAAGCATATAGTGATGACTTTAGTACTAATTATGAGGGATCTCAGTAAATTATTTATAAGAAATAAAGTAGCATATTTTACTAAGATAGATATATTAAGATCTATTGTCCCTTTGTAAATATTTTGACTATTGACTAGTTTCTTTACATTTCAATTATTAAATTGTTAATGACTGTTTAAGACAACTTTAAAGGCATGATATTTCAAGTACCCTTATCACTGATTACGTCTATGGATTATAACAAAATGCAAAGTGTGCTTGGATAGAACTACTCATTCTTTATGATTTAAGTTTACTTTTAAATATTTATTTTAACTGTGTGTGTGTGTGTGTGTGTGTGTGTGTGTGTGTGTGTGTGTGTGTTTGTGCCCATGTGGCTGTAGGTGCCCAAGGAAGCCCAGAAAGACTCATATTCCCTGAATCTGGAGTTAGAGGAAGTGGTGAGTCTTCTGGTGTGAGTGACAGGAACTGAACTCTAGTCTTGTGGAAGTGCAGTGCATATTCTCATCACAGAGACCTCTCTTCTGTACCATATCTTTGAAATTTTAATATTTTAATTATTTTAAATGTTTTACAAGCATGTAAAGCATTAGCAGTTCTCATTTTGTCAGTGTTTTGTATGGTACATAAAACATTGTTAATATGTCAGTTATACATGCTAAGTATTTTATTTGCCTAATCTTAAAAACGATTGAAAAATATCACTCAAATTTGATGAAATAAAACAATATTCATGTTTCGAGGTTTTGAATAGTTTAAAATAAAATTCATTTTACATGGAAGCATCAATATCTTTTTTACTATAGCTGTGTTATTTTTTCTGTTTGTATTAAGAAGGAAAATATTGTGCTTGTAAATATAAGGCAAGACAAGGCATTGTATGATTTGAATTGTGATTAAATTAATACTTTTTGGTCTAATTCTGTTCAAAAAATAAAGGTTCACAAAAATTGTAAAAATCAAAATGTTCAAAATATAAATCCAAATACAGAAACAATGAATTATTATGTTCATCTAATAAATAATAAGTGGCAAAGTAAGGAAAAACATGTAAACACAAGTATTATAAAAGAACTGTAAGTGCTTGTTGAAGTGGCCAATGCATTTTCAGTGTAGAGAGTGGTCAAAATGCATTGATTTCCCCTTAAAAGGTTCTTAATGAGCCATTGATTCAGACAGTTTGCAGAGTGGATTTCTTTGTAAGTTCAGACAGTGTAACTTTAAAGATGGAATCATAGTGATTCTTTCCTCTTACTGATTTTTATCACATAAATTATTTCTTCAAGTTTTTAAATTAAACTCATGTTTATTTTCTGGCAGTTAGGAAAACTAAGTAAATACATTTTATCATTTTACAATCCATGCCCTTATATCTTGTATGACTGAATATTTTTGTAACTTCGTGTATAATATCTTAGAGTTTACAAAATAAAATTCAAGAATTAAACAAAGATTCTCTGTGTTTGTTCTTGACATTCTCCCTATCAACTATATATAGTTTGCTTCTCACTTTCCATCACACTATACCATGATAGTTTGCAATTAATTTTAATTCATATCATTTACTTACTTGAGCTACTTAGTCAATAAATTTAGTTTATAAAGAATTAACACATATATGTATATATGTTGATCCTTTAAATCATAGGACATGTTTTTATATTAAGACATTTATCTTCAGAAATTGTATTATAAGACAATAAAAAGTCTTATTATTGACAACAAATATTCATTGATAAATTTGATGGGTCTATTACATCATCTGCACACACACACACACATACACATAGAGAGAGAATATTGATTTTGTATGAATTCCTCATTAGGTACTATCCCATAACATGATTGAAAATGACATTTATAATTATAGTTAGCTATCATAATTTAGTTTTACAATATTTAAATTTGTTTTATTATATTACCTAAATAGCTATTCTTAGTAAATTTGTGGCAAATATTATCATATCAAAATAAGAGATAATATCCACATTTTTCTATATGTGTCTATATAGGCATACTGACTACCTATATGTACATGTAAATAAATAGATTTTGACTCAATGCTGAGAATTATTCATTAGATATTACTATATCTAATTGATATGGAATATATTTCCATATCTAATAAATACAGAATCTATATATTTCTACAAACAGCTGAAACTTGTTGTTTTTATTATTACTTTGAAAAGAACCTAAAATAATATTATAATATTATATGTAAGCTTTTAGAAACCCATTGGAAGCTTTATAATCATAATAAAATTAGTAGTTTTAATGCTGATGGCATTCTTAATCTCTAGGGGTTAATTTTTATATTTGCACACAATTATTAAGTTGTAAGAGTATTCTCAAAAGAGGAAGCTGAGATGGCTGAGAAACACTTAGAGAAAGGTTTAATGTCCTTAGTCATCAGGGAAATACAAATCAAATCTATTTTTACATTTCTTCTTACCAGTCAGAATGGCAAGATCAATAAAACAAATGACAGTTCATGTTGGTGAAAACGTGGAGTAAAGTGAACACTCGTCCACTTCTAGTGGGATGCAAACTTGGACAGCCACTATGGAAATTAGTGTGGCAGTTCCTTAGGAAGATGGCAATAAAGCTACCTGAAGAGCAGGTTATACCACTCTTGAGCATATATGCGAGATTGTTTCATCCTGTCACGGAGACACTTGCCCCAATATGTTGATTGTTCCTCTATTCATAATAGCCAGAAATTGGAAACAGTCTAGATGTTTGTCAATGGATGAATGAGTGAATGGATAAAGAAACTGTAGTATATTTATATAATAAACTATAGCTCAGCTATTAAAAACATGAAATTGTGAAAATCATAGGTAAATGATTAGGAGCTAGAAAAAAAATAACCCTGAGGTAACTCAGACCCCTAAAGACAAATATTGCATGCGTTCATTTATATGTGAAAATGATTAAGTCTTCAATAATCAGGCTACAATCTAAGGAATCATAGACATTAAATACTGAGTAAGGGACTTCGAGAAGGGTATATATAATAAACAGTTATAGGTGGATGAAGAGAGATAAGGTAGAGGAAGTTTAGGGAGGAAATTCAGGGAAGGACAGCTAAAAACTGAGGACTGTTTGAAGGGTTGTATGGAAAATTAACACAGTACAATCTTCTTAAAATATATACATATATGAAAGAAATCTAAGTGGAATCACCCAACAATGGGGGAGACACAGCCCCAACTAAAGAACTCTTGTCACCAAATGAAACCCCACTTCTGGGAATGGGTTCAATCTAATTGAGTTGCTGGCCAAAGGTATCCCATGGAAACCTCCAAACAACCCACAATATTGTCAAGGCTGTTGTTGCTCTCCTCAAACTGATGACAAAGCCCTGTTGCTGAAGATAACACCTACAAGACTCATCAAATGTGGAAAAGTCAAGTTAGTTCCCAGGAAGAGCCTTTACCCATCTGACTAGTGTTGCCAGCACTGGAAGGCACTCCGCATGACACTGAAGGAGAAAGCTGACACCAATCCAGCTCAAAACCCTTCAATTTACAAAGGGTGATTTGTCTTCATGATACATTAGTGATATAGTGGCTCAGAGCTTGTGGGAGTAACCAGCCACTATCTGATCAGGTTCAAGGTTCACACCATGAGGTGAAACTCATGCCCAGCACTGCCAATAAACTGTAACTAAATAGGAAAGGAATATGCTGGAAAGTCAAATACTACAGTTCGGCTAAAGAAACATAGCAACCAAATGACTCCTAAAAACATTCTTCTGTGCTAATAGATCAGTGTCTTGCTCAGCCATCACGAGAAAAACTTTCTCCTGTAGTAACAAAAACTGAGAACCACAATAAGAAACTGCAAACAGAATGGAAGACCTTGGAACCCTTAGTGCTAAGTTGGATCAAATCCCTCCTCCCAGAACACAGGGAACCCTGGAGAAGAGGAGGTAGAGGGAATCTACAAGCCAATGAGGATGGAGGACACTAACGAATCAAGGTCATCCAAACACAGCAGGACTGACACACAAGTGACTCAGAAAGACTGTGACAGCATGCACAAAGGCTTACAGTGGTCTAAGCCAGGTGGTATTTCAGCATTGAGAGGGGACATAGACACAAGACGTATCTTTAACCCAGAAGCCATTTCTACATCATAACTTCCCACAAGTGAAACATTACTTTTGCAATGGAATCTCACTGTATATGCAAACTTATCTTAAGGATAGACCACATGCTCATCATTAGAAGGTCAACACAAAACTAACTCAGAAGCACTTGTGGAGATTTTTTTTAATATATATTTTATAATGCTTTGTCTAAGCACTGTTTTTATTTTCTTTTCCTTAAAGGTCTTTGTGTATATATTATGGTTTCCAGTGTTGTGTTTTACTATGGGATTTCTGTTGGTGCCTACATGTGTGTCTCTAAACCTGTATGTGGTTCTTGTGTTTTATTCTTTATCTCTTATTGCTTTGATTATCCATTTGGGTTTGTTTATTATTATTTATTATTATTAGTGGATGTCTGTTTGTATAGTATGCAAGAGAACAAAGAAATGTGGATTTGGGTAGGTAGGGAGTTGGGGAAGATGTTGGAGGAGTTGGAAGAGGGAAAGCCATAATCAGACTATATTGTATAGAAAATATTCATTTTAGAATTAAATACAGTAAAATCAGTACCCTCTTCTTAATATGATATGGATGGTTTCATTAAATTTGCACATGTATTGAGAATTTATACAAATTATCGACCATCTATCTATCTATCTATCTATCTATCTATCTAATATATTTTTCTATCCATCTAACTCTACATATACATACACACATATACTTTTAGCCATCTTGTTCAATTTATTTTATCTCTTTTCAAAATATTTTTTTTATGATGTAGCCTAGAACTACATTGAACTCATGATATTTCTGACAAGGTCAAGAGACAGAAACAAGTCAGGCAGATTAAAGCAGGTATTGGGAAAGCAGCAATTCTACTCTATTATTTTTCCAGAAACTGAAAACTGTTCTTGATTCTGTCTCAGTGCAAAGGTCAGAAGTGCCAGAAGATAGCTGTTTCCCTCTCTGCTTTTTGTTGTCTGACTTTCTTCTTTAACATCACCTCATAGGTGTGAGTACTACTGCCTAGAAGTAGTAAGTGAGGTACGTCTAACCTGAGAAACCCTTGCCACCTCATTATTGGGTCCACTGGGCTGACCAACTCACAACCCCATGCCTCACTGCAGCTTCCACAATGGTCTTATAAATAAGCTTCGAGATTAAAAGCTTTATTGATAATGATCCGTTCCCTGGTGCCTACTCTTGCTATTCAAAAACTCTGTTTTCTTTGTAGGCTATCATCCTGAACCTACAATTTCTGAGAAGGTGTATAACCACCCTTCAAATCCACATCCCTAAGAAAATATCCATAACCACACCGAGGAGACACAAACATCGTACTGTTTTCCTCAAAGAGCAGCCACAATATCTTACATCTCTATTATCAAAGCATTAGGTATAGGATTTCTCTATCAAAACAAACAGTTATGAAGTCAAGATTCTAGATTATAAATCTATGTCAGTCTCATTAGACGTTTGATGTACAAAGTGGGTCAAGTATGGTACGTGATGTAACAACATCACTTGCCTCTACTATCCCATCAAAGTATACTCTACCATCAATATACTGCAGAGTGACATGGTGAAAACAGAACTTGCTTTCACTTGAGCACTGAAGGTTGCTTACGAGTGATATATCAAAACAGGCACTTGCCTATAGCTGCAAGAGATGCTGCCCAGTGTCATGGTTAAACAATGACAAACTTCTGCTGTAGCTTCACGGGAAGATACAAAAGTGATTAACTGGCATTTCTACTCTGTATCAGAGACTCATAACATAGATATTTTACCCAAAAAAAGTAGAAAAGTTTATAGGGCATAATGTTTATTAGAGAATAGAACTAAAATATCCTGAGGGAAAATAATAATTAATTGGGTTAATGTTTATTAAAATTTTTTAGAAAAGAATGAAAACAATCCCTTTGTTGTTTTTGCTCTCATAAAAATAAGTGATTCAAGCAAATATAGATACGTATGTTTATATATAAATGACTGGAAATTTTTAAATGAAAATATTTAGTGACTGACAAGAGCTAATAAGTGTTAAAATCTATGTGATGAATGATAACATATAATAGGAATAGGACATTAAAATCTTACAAAATGATTGCTGATAACTTCAGCTGATATTGTGCAATAACATTTTTAAATATCTTTTTATTCATGTTTTATGTGTAGGTATATGTGTACACCATATGAGTACCTAGTGTCCAGAGAATCCAGAAGAGGGCATTGGAACCCTTGAAATTGGAGTCACAATAGGTTGGGAGCCATCATTTTGTACAGTTAACCAAACCTAGGACAAGGACAAGAGAATCAAATGCTCTTAAACTCTGAGCCAGCCTTCCAGCTCTGAAATGACATGTTTTAATAAAGGAAATAAGGAATGATGGTAGTTTAGTAAAACTCAATTTGAACACTGTATGGATATAAGAATTTATATCATGTATTACCAATATACCAATATATAATATGTGTGTGTATTAATGTTGGTAGATTTATATAAGAGCTGATGTGGAAAGAGTATCTTTCTGGGTACAATTAAACTAAAACTTGAGTATCAGTTTTCAAGTCAATGGTTGGTTTATTTATAAGTGAAAGGAGAGAGAGTTTGGATAAGAGGCAGATAGGTCATAAGAAAATGCAAGAATAAGCTATACATAAAGTTATATATAAAATTATAAAATGCTTCTATAAACCAAGGTATGCTGCAGGGTGTCTGCATACTGGAGAAGGCCAGGATTCTTCATTTTCACCTTTAGAAAGAGTATGCAAACAAATTCATTTCACATTTCTAATCACCAAAAAGCACGGGAAACTGAATGATGTGTTTCTACTCCACTGAGAGTATATTAATTTCTACTTGTAAAACTAGAAAATGAATGCAGTTCTTTAAAGGATGATGTTGTGCTGATCAGTGGTCTTTTGTCACAAGTCCTTGGGTAGATGTGAGGAAAAATCTTCCTGTTCTTGGCTGTTCACATGAACAGATGGCTGATAATTTGAGTTGCTTCAGATATTCTCCTTCTTGGAGCTCGGCTATGTATCTAACCTCTAGTGAGCTTTGTGCAGCTTTTTAATCATAAACACACAATTCAAATTTTTAAATAACTCAGTGGCTTTTTTCAGCTAGATATTTATCAGAACTTTAGATTTCACACTTTGTATGTGATTCTAAGAGAAATAAGGTGGATAATGAGAAAGATTAGACATAGGAACTTTATGTATTTCTTTATGTTCATCCTTGTGAAGTGGTGTTCAAAATAAAATTGTAACATTTTCCCTTGCTTTAATAATTTACATTTAAGTTCATCTGTCGGTTACACAGAATAGAAAACAACAATAACAAGAATGATTAGAAAGAGCAAAAGGAAGATAAAAAGGAAATCTCAAAATTATGATGGCATGATGACCCTATTAAGCATTTGTCCTTTGACTATGATGTAAGTTCTCATTGACTATGTGTGGTAGGGTTTGCTGGTTGTATTGGGAAGAAGCTAATTGCAATGAATGAGGGCACAAACAGAATTCTATTGCATAGCATTCCCTCCTGCATAGGGATCTAAAAGAATAAGAAGATTTACAATAAAATGAGGATGTAGTTTTAAGAGTATGTTAAGGATATGCAGATAATATTGGGGAATATTATAAAGGCCACTCCACGTAGTTTATTTAGTGGATGACTTACAAATGAAAGAATGGATAGGTCGCGGGGGTCTGGGGAAGGCGTCTAGCAATCCAGCGGTGTTCTCTGGAGCTCTGCACAATCAATCTCCACCATCCAGGGTCCAGGCGCAGAGAGCGCGCCCCGAGCGAGCGCTTGCCCATCCAGCTCTCCGGTTTCCAGCACCTCCCCTCGCCCCGCCTCGTAGGCATGACAGTTGCCAGAGTCTCAATGGGGGTTGGAGCTTCCAGATCCAAGCTGGAATGACTACCCACTACATCTCCCCCTTTTTGTCTAAATAAGAAGGTTCTAAACTAATACAAGACTATATACAAAGGAATGGTTATCAATATTGTCCAGAAATAATGAGGGATAATGACCTAGATAAGATGTAACTACAACCAATGCAAACAATATCAAGCAAGAAACACATTCTAAAATCCAGAGAAGTATAGAGCATAGGTAAACGGCATGTTATAAAGATCATTCAAAGGTGTCCTATCCTAAAGAACCTGAATCTAATACTTAATATGTTCTATCTAAGATATTATATATACTAAGTTGTAACTATAACTGCTAGTCTTCAATCCCATCAAAGACCTGAGAAGGAACATAATGGTACTTGAGAAATGGTAGACGGATGCAAGCAACTTCGGGAGTCTTGCAAGAGTAGACCAAGACAGCTGGCAGCCTGGACAGTCACCTAATGTTTCTCAGCATTGTTGGTGCATTCAAATTGGCTACAGGCCTAGAGTATCTGACAGACCATTTTCAGAAGCAGGATTTCTGAAAGACCATCTTACCCTGTCTTGGCAGAGTACAGTGGTCGCTTTCCTTGTGTCCCGCTTGTCCAGAAAGGACAGCATTGCATTTGTACTGTCAGCCATCAAGGCAAGGGCAGTTCTTTGCCCCGTAGGCCATTTTGTGCCAAAAAGACAAACTTCCAAATGGAAATGTCTTAGAAGCCCAACATTCTCTCGGGATCAATTGGTGCAGCCAGGAGCAATTGTGCCTCACGTCAACAGAATTCTAAGTTATTTAAATGCCATATTCTCTAGGTCTATGAAGTGTTTGAAGATTACCTGTCCATCTGACCTATGTATCTGTAAATCTGGATAACCTAACTAACGTAACTATAGAGATGACAGGCATAGGCGACCATAAATCTATAAATCTTATCTACCGAAATAACCTAAGGACTAAGGCTTCACGTAAATAAGGTAAACAGTCTATAAGCAAATGTATGGTGAAGAACGATGACTTCAAAATTGTGACAATACACAAGATATTTATAACAGAGGTAGGAATATATAGTGCGATATGCAATATGACAATAATCTTAAATATATATCAATATACCAAATATCCTAACAGAAGTAGAACATATATAAAGTATGACAGATATAAATTTACATTTGTATCAATATAAAAATGTTACAAATAAGAGTAGAAATATATGTACATTATAACAAATATAGTTCTGTATTTGTATCAATATACAAATTATCTTAAACAGGAGTATAAAAATAGTTTACATTTGTATCAACATATAAGAATCTATAACAGTACAAATTACAGTGCAAATTGTCTAAGGTTGCTATTTTACCAAGTTTGTTTACTAGTATATACAATGATTTACCATCATATCTTATACCTATCCGTTCCATTTCTTCTGCCCCCCCCCTTTTTTTTTACAATACTGAGTTAATATTTTTTTCCACCCCCAACCCTACAACCGTCATCCATAACCCTGAGAATTATGAAACCTAAGGGAGAAGGGGCGTCGTTTTCTAAGAATTGTTTCCTGCCGTATGAGACTCTTAATCTCAGGGTCGTGGGTTCGTGCCCCACGTTGGGCGCCAGATATTGGGGAATATTATAAAGGCCACTCCACGTAGTTAAAAGGAAGATTTATTTAGTGGATGACTTACAAATGAAAGAATGGATAGGTCGCGGGGGTCTGGGGAAGGCGTCTAGCAATCCAGCGGTGTTCTCTGGAGCTCTGCACAATCAATCTCCACCATCCAGGGTCCAGGCGCAGAGAGCCCGCCCCGAGCGAGCGCTTGCCCATCCAGCTCTCCGGTTTCCAGCACCTCCCCTCGCCCCGCCTCGTAGGCGTGACAGTTGCCAGAGTCTCAATGGGGGTTGGAGCTTCCAGATCCAAGCTGGAATGACTACCCACTACAAGATAATACAATAAAGAGGCAAGGATAGATATTTCTCTAGCAAGCTTATATGATTAGAATGATAACAGTTTGAATTGTAGAAATGGTAAACAAAGGTATCGAGAACATTATTTGACCCCTTTTGATTTTTTATTTTTTTCCTCTGTGTGTGTATGGTATGTGTGTGTGTGTGTGTGTGTGTGTGTGTGTGTGTGTGTGTGTGTGTGTGAAACATGGTCTCAGTATGTAACTCCAGCTAGCCAAATTTCTCTGCCATCCTCTTATTAATAACTGTCTTTGCCAGGGACTGGGAAGGAATTAAAAAGCATTTCTCTAATAAAACACATTTCCCTGATATCTACATAGAGATTATATTTAGATACCTATAACTTTCACCAATGCTGCTCCTTATTCAAAGTGATTGCGCAAATGTATGTGTAAAAGTATATGCAAAATTTTGCTGGGAACTACTCTTCAATGGCTCCAAGGACTGATGCTTTCATTTTCTCTTGACGGAGGAGGAAACTTGCTTGGATGGGCAGAGCGATGCACCAACCTTGATTCTACAGGCCACCATGAATTAATTACTATGTTCCAATGATGATCAGATATTAGTTAACAAGAGTCACCAATGATTAGAAAGTCTGAGTGGATGAACTCTTGACTTAATTTCATACAAATATACAATGAATGTGAGGATATCTTGCCCCGTTTTCCCTTTCCAGCTTCCCTTTGCTTGATTTCTAACTTGCTCCCCTTCCAGGTTAGAGCCAGGGCCACTTGTTCCTCTGAGGTTCCGGGGTATTCATGTAGTTAGTATACTCCATGTAGGTTCATGTTTTGTAGACACTGTGTATTGCTTCTCTTAGTTAGATGTGACCTCTGATAAGATGTCCCCCTGAGATGCAGAGCTCCATCTCCTCAGCAGCATCTCTACAACTCAGATCATCAAAACAGAGCTCAGTGCTCTGTAGTTGACAGTCAGAAATGTGCATTTGGGGGCAGATTGATTTGCCTTTTCTTTGTTTCTTGATATCATTCCTCCAAGAATCCTTTCATTTTCTTCACATTTCAACTATCACTTTCAATCAGTTTCACTGACAAGGGTTTTGTATAAAAAAAATAGTAGCCATTATAAAGGTTTAAAGCCTTTCCCTGGCTTCTTGTCTTTCATTCTTTAATGCCTGCTTACTTTGGGAGTAAAAGCTTCCCCTAATTTTTCTCTGTTCACGATAGAGTAATTTTCCCAACCACAGTAGAACATTAAGCACCCTCCATTTGCACCAGCTACTCTACATCCCTTCCACGCTGCCTTCACAATCCTTCTTCAAATAATACAGCTGTTTTCAGGGGTTATATCTTCTGTATTTCCTCTCTGTGCCATTATTTAACATAATGTTCTTTAATTTAATACAGATTATATGAACCTCTTCTAAGTGCTCTTAGCTAAAGCTTCTCAACACCAGCAATAATATTAATTTGAGCTGGAAAATTCTATGTGGAGGAACAGGACTTACTGGGAAGTATGTGGTTTATTTAATGCTACCCAGTGGGAATGCTTGTAGGAACTACAGCTTTGAATTGTGATTACTGAATGGGATCAAATAATGACAAGTAAAATATACCCTTTTGATACAGGCTTTATGCTGAGCAATCAAGAAACATTAGCAAGGACTCTTTGATCTTCCACTATTTTAGTAAAATCAGAGCATGCATTTCCTTCTGTAAAGAAAATGTCCATACATAAAAAATATTCATTTTTAAAGATTTTTTTTTTTACATTTCTCGAAGAGAATGGCCTTCATCTACAAAGACGTTACTTACTTTGTACCCCCTGTCTCTCTTTCTCTCTATGTCTCTGCCTCTTTCTCTCTGTCTCTTTTCTATCAACATTTTCTTAGCTATTGTCCCTTAGTTTACCTCCCTAGAAGCCAAATTCCTTCTGTTTCACTAGTCACTTCCCACAGTTTAACCCATTGTTAAAATGGTTCTTTTTCATTATACTTTTATTTTTCAAATTTTAAATATAATTATATCATTTTCCTCCTTCCCTTTTCTCTGTACCACACTTTCCACACACTCCTTGCTGTCTCCCAATTTCATGCCCACTGTTTCTTTCATTAGTGATTTTTTTTTTGGGGGGGGGGTTTCAAGACAGGGTTTCTTTGTGTAGCTTTGTGCCTTTTCCTGGAACTCACTTGGTAGCCCGGGCTGGCCTAGTGATTTTAAAAATGATATTTGTTGATGAGTCTCTGAGTATAATTGACCTTTTAGATTTTTTGCTTCATTGTTATGAAGTGTCCCATGCACAAAAGAATGCTACAATCAATTTAGTTTGCAACATTTCTTTTTGCTTCTTCAGCTATTTTTCATTAATTAGTTAGTACTCAGATATTGAACATAAGTGAAAAAGAAATTATTTTCCTGTTTACAAACTGAGTTGTTTTTTTTATTAGAGCTCACCAAATATTTTGTGTATATAAAATCACTCCTGATGGAGCGTCATTTCTCTGAAACAACAATAACATTCTTAAAAAATAAAATAGTTCAAGACTTACGTATAGCATTCAGTATGTTACATGGTATTTCTTAATAGATCTTGTTATCTGGCATTGTATCCTTGCAATTGAGCAAATTTTGCATATAAACATTTCTTGGATGGCTAATCTCATATTCTTTCTTTCCTTAATTTTTCCTTTGCTTTGTTTGGTGAGAAAGTGTCTTAGTTCTGTAGTCCACGATGGTCTTGCACTCACGATTGTCCTGTTATGCATGTATTATGGATGCATACTCCCAACCTCCTGCCCCTCTATATATCTTTTGACAGTGCTCAGCTTCTGAATGAATATCTTCTGACATGTTCCAATCTGCTTGTGTGATACCTTCTGCTATTATTTTCCTGGATTTCAGTAATGTTCTTTGCTATCTCTGCATGCTTTTTGTATAGGCCCCAAGCAGTTGGAAGCAAAGAACTGCTCACCACACAAAAAACACTGAATATCTCAGTACAAGTGTTGTCTTCCCCATTTGCTTAACATTAGGGGGAAGAAAATAATGTGTCACCACTACCTAGCACAGAGATTTGCATAGTGTGGCTCCTCAACCAGGTATTGACATATTTAAAGAGAGCTAATGGCATGGGTAGTCATACTTGTGAATTATACACTTTTCTCTGTTAGACACTGCTTCTCATGTTTTCTTTATTTCTATTTATTGAAATACATTTTTTTATTTCTCCTCTTTAATTCTAAATTCTACAAAATCACAGAGAGGATACACTTAGAATGACCTGTAAGGATTATCATGTACTCATGAATACATGGATATTTTTATGTCTCATATGTATCTATTTAATATGGAGTTCATCAAAATACTACTTTTCGCAACACAGACACATTTATGAATATTAACAGTCTAAATAATCAGGAAAAATGATAGTGTAACAGTTGATAATTAAATACAATGTGAGAGACATCTATGAAATAAAAAAGAACAATCTGAACCAATGTTAAGACGATATTTTTTTCTATGCTTCTTCAAGGTGTCTTTGGAAAATTGTATTATGTAGAAAGAAAACAGATCCCAACAACAAAAAAGTAAAAATAATGTTGAACAGAAAGTTTTTTGAGACAGAATATTTGAAAAAGAAACACTCTACAAAAGATGAAGAACATGGATAAAAGAGGACATGACTTGTATCAGAAAAGATACTGTGGATGATAAGAGAACAAAAATATGTCAGTGTAAAATAATTTAGTTTGAAATGAGTACATTAAAATTTATTGTTAGCTTCATCAAGATTAGTTTATTGCCAAAATACAGATATATGTGTGTGTCTGTGTGTGTGTCTGTAGGATAAAGATATCAGGGGGAACTTTCCAAACACAAGACTTTGTAAAAACCCATAATAAGTTATTTAGGCAAGAAGAAATAAAAATTGAAATAATGATTGTCTATTGCCTAAAACTATTTCATTTCTACAAGGAAGCATACAGAAGTAAATGAGCTAAATACACTTACAAGGATTCATTTGAGTCAATTTAAAATGAATTTTTTAAAAAAAAAATTGTCTGTTTCTATTAAAAAATTCTTTCTGAAACGATTGGATTTCTGTCAGAAGAGGACATTAATTATGGTGTTGAGTCACTGACAGAAGTCAGTGTATATTTCTAGAGGATGGATTGCAGCTGGATTTGAAAAAAGATTGTCATTTTCTCCACTTTATTTTCCATGCTAAATGTAGGAAATAGACACAATTGTTTCAGAAGATTCAAGATTGACTGATTTCATGAATGGTTGGGGAATTCATTCAACTTACTGAAGTAAAATGCCTTGAATAAGCAGCTTGTGAAATATTAATCTGTAATGGTTGCTTTGACATATTCTGAAGATTCTGTGCTACACACACACACACACACACACACACACACACACGCATGCACTTATTATGTGTGTGTTTTCTAATATATAATCAAATACACTTACATACGTCTATATATGGGCTGATGTAGCAGCTGTTGATAGATTTCTTGTGACTCAAATATTAAGAACAGAATCAGTTTTCACACAGTTGTTTTTAATGTCATATTTTGTTAAAATAACTGAATTATCTTTCATCTTTGAAAATAAGAACCATTTTTAAAGTGCGTATTTCCTAGTTACTTAGGTCATATTTCTACTGCAAATTACCTTATGGAAAACTACATAAATGTTGAGAAATATCTACCCAAATTACTAATCCCATGATAACGATACAGTTAAACATTTTTTATGATAAAAAGTATATGCCCTAAGCTTTCTTATCATTAAGATTATGTCCCCAAAGTACTATTGGTTAACTAATTCAAAATTTGACTAAACACTGGATAATATGCTACACCAAATAATCTTTCACTAATGAGTTGAGCAAGATGAGCCAATTGGCCTTTTACAATTCTAATTTCTATAATTCTATGAATTCAATACAGTGTATCAAAACCCTCAAAGGTAATGCGGTGTTAAATCAATACAAATGAACTATAATGAGAATGGAGCATTTCCTTTATCGTGTGTTTAAGAGAAAGACTTTCTAAGGTGATTGTAGTAAGGATATGGAAGGTTATTAAATGCAGCTAATGCTTCTTTTCCCTATGGCAAAGGTTTTAGCAGCATGAGTTTATGGGCCCCTTTATTCCCCCACTCTCACATATGCCATTTTTTAATTGCTTTTCTGGATGATGCCCAGGAATTTTGAACGTTTTCAAAGAAGTTATTCAACACAGTTCTTAAAGTTAACGGTCTGCAATTTTGAGGTCAAAATTGCATGCATTTTTTTCAGCATATTCGTCATTTATAAAGCACAGCTTATAATGAAAATAGAAAGGCAATTTTGTTCCATCTGGATTCGTCAAGGATGAGCATTGCCTTGATCGAAATGTTTGGAGACTGAATCAGAAGACTTTATTTATAATTTGTATAATGTGAGCTTTCTCTAGTTTGATGAATTGTTAGTTGTAAATTAAAACACGTAAGAAGTAACAAAAAGTAAATAGTGGTCTAACAGCAAGTATAACAAATGTTTTATGACTACCCCCCAATTTTATGTTCTAAGACAGTCTTGTAATAACAAATAAAATAGTTTAATAATATCTATGTATTTTATAAGGAAGGTTTTACAATTTTATTTTAAAGATTTGCTTTAAAACTATTTTAGTAGCTGGAGAGATGGTGCCCTGATTGATAGTATTTTCTACTTTTTCAAAGGACTCAAGTTCAGTTCCCAACACCTATTTTGGGCCTCTTACAACCTCCAAAAACATCAGGGAATAATTTTCCTGGGAACCATCTGTGTTCTTCTGCCCTCTGTGGACACATACACAGAGAGACATGCATAAACATAGAACATGCAAAATCTTAAAAACTACTTTACAAATTTTGAGAATTTTCCAGTACTTGATATAAGTGACTCATGAGAATAAAGATCATGGCTGCAATTCTGATAATGCTATGTACATTATGAAATAAATGAATTTTAAACTAAAACCATTGAATACATACATATGAATAACATAATATACTTTGTACATTTATTCATGCATGGTAGTGGAATTTCATGGTAACTATCAATAAAAACAAACATATTTACTATATATGCTACCTGTGGAAAACTACTTTCAGAAAAATTTCTTCTGTTGTATGGTACCTAAATTAATAGTAATTGAATAGTATTTTAAGTACATGTTTCAAAATTTGATTTGGAAATAAGCTTCTATTCATGAAAAGATAACATCCAGGAGTTTTTAAATTAAATGGAGAGTATTAATTTAAATATATCCCCAAACTTTGAAAAGAAAACAAATTCTTTATTGTAATTATTTTTAAAACTTTTAGAGATGACAAGTATATTCAAAACCAAATTTAACAGATTTCTCATAGGTAAGTATTTACATACTTCCTCAGGAAAACATACATTCACAAATGATTGCAAAATAGTTTTATTTTCTTTAATTCATAAATCTGTTCCTAATACTTGGTCCTCCCAAAGTTTTGAGCTTACTGTTGCCTTGCTAGCTAGGGTTTTTTAGGAAAATATTTTACAGGAAACATATAAGAGCTTCTATATTGACAACTGTCATTCTTCAAATCAAGGATAACATCTCCAAATTGACATGGAAGTTGTCTTTGTTAAATGCTTAATGGGTGGAAATCAGATACAAACCAAGCTTTGTGAACTGTATTCTCATGTGCACTGTTGGTGTTTATGAACTGCATGTAATTTGTTATTGCTCTAAGAGACAAGCATAGCATAAACATTCTATTAGAAAACCGTCTATTTTTTCGGAAAAACAACATAATATTAAGTAGTATCCTCTTTTTAAAGTTAACTCATAAAAAAATAAAGTTAACTCATATTGATTTACTAATATTATTGTATGAATCCATTATATTTGTTTAATATTAAGCTAATGGAATATATTAGGACAAATAAGCAGATGTTCCTTGCAAATGATATCATTTAAATATATGACATTATTTTTAAATTCAAAATTATTTAATTCATTTACTGTATGTTCTTTTTATTTTGTTTTATTTTACTTGAGATTGTCATAATTTATTTATATTCATAATGCTATAGACCTATGTAATTTGGAAGTGGATGCAGTGGTTGTGATTAAAGTCAACTTAAATCATTTTTTGAACATAACAAAATAAAATATAATATAATTTAAAAGATCATCATCCTATCAAATTTGATCTTATTTAAAAGCCAGGGAAAGAATGAGAGGACACATTTTGTTCTCTGTTATAATCTGTTGTCCCTAAGAAGTCCGTGTGTGTCCTATGTTTGCACATCCTGTGAAAACGTGGTAAAGCCTAACACACTTCCTGGTAAGCTTTACTCAAAAACTGTTCCCCACACTCCATGTTGCTAAACAAAACATTCCTCTTTTTGTTAATTAAGAATTTTTTTATTCATTCCATATACCAACCACAGATCCTTTCACCCATCCCTCCTCGTGCTCTCTGCCACCCTTACCCCCTCCAAGTCAACTCCCTTCTCCCCTCCTCCAAAAAGGTATGGTCACCCATGAGGAGTCAGCAAAGCCTGGCACATTCAGTTGAGACAGGTCAAAGCCTCTCCCCCTACATGAAGGCTGTACAAGGTGTCCCACCATAGACAATGGACTCCAAAAAGCTAGTTCATTCACCAGCCTGAACTGACTTATCCCAGTGCTCAGATTGGTGAATGTCCTAGCTGTCATCATAGAGCCTTCATGGAAACATGCAAAAAGCCTCATCCAAGGACCAGGTCAAGCTCTAGAAGTCCAGTTGAAGAGAGCAAAATATTCTTCTTACATACATTCACATATGCAAAATGAAAAAAATAACCCTTCTTTAATTAAAGAAGCATTTTTGAGAAGCATTGATAGTTTGCTATTTGTCTAGCAACATTGAGCTCCCTAGAAGCATTACTCTTTTGGCAGGCATCTCAGGAGCCTATCCAGTTCACCTACTATTTGGTGTTTCTGGATAATTCTATAAATCAAAAGTAAAGCAATATTCACTGAGTATGTAGTTTGTAACTATAAAGTTAGATATAATCATAAAATTCAAGAATTAAAATGTCATTTTTAATCAAGTAAATAATTATGCTTTATATTTTAATTTGATAACACCTTAACACTTCCAAACTTACATAGGAAATTACTATTATAGAAATAGAATTAGAATCCAGTTTTGCCTGCATCCATACCCTACAGTGTTCAAAGACATATTTTGTGGACTAATACATTTCACAACAATGTATTAGAAACTGTCACACAAATCTTAGAAAGAAACACCTCAAAGAAATTATTTCACCAAAAACCTTGGTTTCTTAAAATTTCAAACAAGTTTTTGTTGTTGTTGTTTTAGCTTAAAACCTGCTGGGAAACCATCTACATTTGTCTACATTTGGTGATCTACATTTTTCTCCACTTAGTTTTCTTTAAATGCCCTTGTGTGATTGTGGATGCTAGAATTCTGTGCTACTGCCCCATGTCTGCAGTGGCATTTGCTCAAACTTATGCTGTCCTTATTACACTTAAGCCTTTCAACCATAGGTTTTTGGTCATTTCACTCATCCTTATTCATTAATCAAAAGGTATCCAAGTAATGTAATGAGTAACTTCTTAAACCGGGCTTTACGTTTACTTACGTCATATGGATTTTCTGCTTACTAGAATAAACATGAAGTTCCTTTATGTCTAAAATGGGAATAAATTTTGAGCATGTATTGGTAAATAAAAGGGTATTTTTCCATAGGAAGCTTATCATAGGCAAAAGCACATAGTTCTGATGACCAATGAGAAGAAAACACATTAACTTAAAATAACAATAAATAGATTGAATGCATAAAGTAGTTAGGTGAGGAATCATGAGAAAGTTACTTTCAACTCATGCATTAAGGTAAGAAAGGTCATCTATATTAATAACAAATAGTCCCAATACAATTATTAGTCTTTGGTCTACTACAAGATGGAGGGAAATTTGTCATAAGTGAAAAAAGACCATGTGTCTAAGGTATGTAACACAATAGAAATGCTTACATGTGATCTGTAGTGACCTAGTAACATAGGTCTTCAAGAACTGTATATTCAGTCTTTTCATGAATAGTAACAGAATATCTATTGAGAGCTGGTATTCTTTGACATTAAACAAAAGATTAATATGACCTTGCCATTATAGAACTTAATGTGATGGATAGGATAGGAAAAATAAATGTTACTCAATAATATAATTGATATTAAACTATTGAGAAGGGATATCTTTAACTACTGGTTCATAGTACAATGAGAGTGATTTAACTCAAGAAGAGTTACCAAAAAGGCTTCTATGGAAAGATGAAGCTTGAGGTGAAAATTAAATAATGAATAGTTAATAGAAAGGGTAAGGATAGTACATTTCAAGCTCATAAGCAAATTTGTGGGAAGTGATCTTAGATGAGAGTTGATGCACATAGTGTACCTTGAGAGTAATTAGATGATGTACAAGAACACACAGGGGTAAGATATGATAAAATTATTATCCTAGTTCAGGTGAAAAAGAACACCTACAAAGGGATGCTGGCTGTGTGGGGCATAGAGCTGGATAATTCTGAGGGATCCTCATTAAGCAACATGGTTAACAGTGTTGTGATTTTCAACAATAAAGTTGTGTTTGAGGGGTAATCTGAGCAAGAAAATCATGACTTCATGTGTTGAGTTTGATTCCTATTACTTAGTATGAGACATCAAAAAGGAATGCCAGTTTTATAATTGTTAAAATGAGCACACTCATAGATTTGGAAATTACTATCACATAAATGATGTAGAAGTGGGGATGAGTGGGTTTTTATTTAGTAACATAGTTCGCTGGGAAATGGAGTGCTCACGAGGCTCCACTGGGAACCTAGTCTAACCACAACCCTGAGAAAATGACATTCTGCTCACTGTGCTGTTTTACAGACCACACAATATTAATTGTGACATTATTTGTCAATATTGTAGGGAGTTTGAAAATTTGTTTAGCTTTGGGAATATAATGAAAAATTATGTTGAAAAGTTGTTTCCTTCAGTGAGCAAAATTTGACAGTTTCTAGACATGTCTATTTCATCTTAGTAGGGAAGCTCTATTTTAGTAGACTATACTTCTTTTAAAATGATTACTGACTTTCCCTGGATTAATTATTATATGTATTTGCTATATTGACTCTCTTACATAGTCAGAACTCAAAACCAAATTTAGCATATTGATATGATATTGATAATTAAATAATCAATGAAATAGTGAATAGGTATTTCAAATGGCAGAACTGGAAAATTCAATTAAGTCAACTAAATATTCATTTTCTGAATAACAGAAGACATGCCTCTATGTGTTTAATGTGGAAGAAAGAATTGGGACTAGTTTTATGCTCCATATCCTGTCACTACATCATATGTATTTATATATAATATACATTTAAATTATAAGGAAAATACCATTATTTTCTAAGAGATGTTTCAGGACAAATACCATGGACTGAAAATTCTTTGTGTTTATTCTTACAGATTCTCCAGGAACTGTTCTATAAGTAATCTCATTTATCTGATGCTGACATATCTTGCTTGGATGGGATTGTTACATCTTCCTCTCCTGATACCACATGATTTATTTCCTTTTAGTAGTCAGTATAGAGAAGCATATTAAACTTTGGACTGTAATACATTACTATTCACATTAGAAATGGAAAGATTAAATTTTGAATGTCCTTTAATTCTTAACATTACTCTCACTGAGGCAATTAATAAAATTATGCTAGCACTGGTTAGCTAAGAGAGTAAAGGTGCTTCTGACAAGGCTGATGATCCTTTCTTTGGTTCTTAGGATACACATTGTAGAAAGAGAAACCTGACAAACAGAGAGAGAGAGAGAGAGAGAGAGAGAGAGAGAGAGAGAGAGAGAGAGAGAGAGAGAGAGAGAGAGATGAAAGATTAGATAGATAGGTAGATAGATAGATAGGTAGATAGATAGATAGATAGATAGATAGATAGATAGATAGATAGATAGATAGATAGACAGATAGATGATAGATAGATAGATAGATAGATAGATAGATAGATAGATAGATAGATAAATTTAAAGACAAACAAAGAAATTCCACTAGTCTATTTCCCCATGCCAACTCTCTGCTAAACACAAAAATATATTTTTGTGGACTATCAAAATTTACCAGTAATAGTTTACAATAGACATTCATCACTCCTTAGTAAGAATTATAACAGAAATCATTCTTTGGTGGAGCCAAATTCTGATTGTCCCTCCTTTGATATTCAAATTTATTTCAGAAAGCAAGATCATACTTGCTCTACCTTATCCTTGGCATTCTGAAATGATGACACTTTTACTCTTGATTTAGTTTACCCAGAGTATCTCATTTCCATCCTATAAGAGTTCTTTCTCCAGATTTCAGTACAATGTTTCTTCTGATCACTTCCATGGTGGAGTTGATGTGGTCACTGCTGGGTTCCCCATGTTTCAGTGTTTAACCTCACATGCATGCTTATAGGGCCATCACTAATTTGACTAGGTAGGTTGCAAAATATTGAACGTAAAATTGAGAGGAATATGTGTTGGGAATGTTGGAAGCTGTGCAGGGGGTAGAAATGATCAAGATGTACTATATATATGGTGAAAAAATAAAATGCTGACTTCCTCTATTTTAATGTATAATTTATTATATTTTTAATCTTTACTTAGTAAATTTGGAAAGCATTTTGTGGTCAGTGACACCACCTCTCTTTCCTCTTGGTGTCCTGTTGCTGGAGGGCTTCTCTCCAGGTTCCACCAAGCCCCACAGTCCCACAATCCACCTATAAAATAATCACTCAGACGCTTATATTGCTTATAAACTGTATGGACATGGCAGGCTTCTTGCTAACTGTTCTTATATCTTAAATTAACCCATTTCTATAAATCTATACGTTGCCACGTGGCTTGTGGCTTACTGGCGTCTTTAAATGTTGCTTGTCCTGGTGGTGGCTGCAGTGTCTCTCCCTCCTTCTTCCTGTTTCCCCAATTCTCCTTTCTCCTTGTCCCAGCTATACTTCCTGTCTGGTCACTGGCCATCAGTGTTTTATTTATATAGAGCGATATCCACACCAGTGTCCTCATACTTTAACTCCAATCTGAAATGATGTATAAACTTCACATGTTAAAGGCTGTTTCCAGCTCTGCCCATTGTGAGGTTAGTGAAACATTAAAAATCAATGCCTGGTGGGTATTTTTCTGTCACTGGTTGTGTGCCCTTAAGAGGGATATTAAGACAGGTGCAAAGCACTTGTTTTTCCTTTGTTATGTTATGATCTCAGTTATGATCTGAGAAATATTGTTTCCTCACCTGATTCTGCTGTGAAGTCTTGTTAATGCCCCAAGTCAACCAACTGTAGGGTGAAATAAAAATAACTACTTTCTCTTTTAAGTTGATTGACTTACATATTGTTATAGTAAGGAATGTCTATGTAGTCCACTTTTCACTCCAAAACTGACTTCTATGTTCAACAACATGGTACATGTAACTGGCAAGCAAATAAAATCAGTAAGTGGAGAGACAGTCAGTTCAAATTATTGATAGTCATATTCAATGAAAGATTCTGTCTCATAAATGAAGGTGGAAGTCCACTGAGGAAGATCCTTGCATGTGCACATGTTCACTCACACATGTACATCTGTGCATGAACACATGCACAGAAACACACACACACACACACACACACACACACACAATATTTATCATCTCCTACTGCTTTTTAATGTTTTAGTGCTTCTGGGATATTATTATATTTTCATGTAAGTGAAGCATATTGGAAAACTTTCCAAGTGTTCAGTCTCTATTTGCAGCTCCTCCAAGCAGGAAAGTCTACTTGCTAGGGGAAAACATTCCTATTTTAAGGATATAATCATCTTGATTTCTATCTAATGTGGTAGATATAAAGGGTACTTTAAAATGCACTTTATCTTTTTAATTAACCCAGATGAAACTTTGATCATCTGCATCACATGCTACATTTAACTTATTGAAAAATAAAGACCAATGTGAAATTATGAAACCGTGAAACCACTTTGTAGATTTGACTTCACACCAAGCCAAACTCATTTTACATTTCTAACTTTAAATATTGACTTAGAAGAGTCTCTCCATTTTATTCTTCTAAAATGTAAAATTGATTAAATATAATAGTACCTGAGTGAATGTAGTTGTTTTGTTTATTTTTGCTTTTTTAAGAATCTTGAATTTCCAAGGCTATTTTCTTTTATTCTTAAATAGTAAAACTGTGCTTACTATGTACTAATAATTATTTGATATTGTAAAAATTGTCCTTAATTATAGCTGTCTTATTTTCCTTTGATTAGCTATATTAATTATACATAAAGTGGTTACATTATGACATTTGATTATATGACTATCTGCACTTTCTTCCTTATCATTCTTCACTTCCATCCCTTACCCTTCTTCCCCTTCCTGTCAGCTTCTTTCCTTTCCTAAATAATTCCTTTTCACCCTTAATGCCTTTTATTTAAAACCTTATCACATACATAAATGTAAACATGAAATAATTATCTGAGTGTAACTCATGATAACAATCTTCATTTACACATATTTTTTAACAATGGCATTATTTCATTCCTGGTGGCTGAATAAAACTCCGTGTTCTGTTTATAACATTTTTTATTTTATCCAGTCATTTGTGATTTGAAAATATTTATAATAATCACCAATTGAGTTGGATAAAATGAGAGTAAGATAATACACAAGTGATCACATTTAAATTTAATGAGCAGATTCTTCTGTGTCTCTGACTTCCATTTGATAAAGTGTCTTAGCCAATGTTCTATTGCTATGAGAAGGCACAATTACCATGACAACTCTTTTTTTTTTAATTAAGAATTTTTCATTCAATTTACATACCAATCACAGATCCTCCTCTTCCCTCCTCCCACCCCTCCAGCCTCCCCCACCACAACCCACCCCTCATTCCCTCCTACAAGAAGGTAAGGCCTCCCATGAGAAATCAGCAGAGCCTGGTACATTCAGGAGAGGCAGGTCCAAGCCCGTCCCCCTTCCTCAAGGATGGGCGAGGTGTCCCACCAGAGGTAAGGGACTCCAAAGAGCCTGCTCATGTACCACAGGTGGATCCTGATCCTTCTGCCGGAGGCTCCTTAGGAAGACTAGGTTACAAAAAAAAATGGCACTCTTACCAAAAGCAATCTACAAATTCAATGCAATCCCCATCAAAATCCCAACACAATTCTTCACAGACCTGGAAAGAACAATATTCAACTTCATATGGAAAAACAAAAAACCCAGGATAGCTAAAACAATCCTGTACAATAAAGCCACCTCTGGAGGCATCACCATCCCTGACCTCAAGCTCTACTATAGAGCTATAATAATAAAAGCAGCTGGTATTGACATGTAAACAGACATGTGGACCAATGGATTTGAATTGAAGACCCTGACATTAACCCACACACCTATGAACACCTGATTTTTGACAAAGAAGACAAGACTATATTTAGATGAATTTCTAAATGGTTTTATTAAATAAAAACATGGAGCCAAACATAGAGGTGAAAGCCTTAAAGAGATCAGGGAAATAGGGAAAGCCACCAGCCAACCTTACCTCACCAACTCTGCAGTTTCCACATGCAAGTTACTTCCTGTCTACCCACGTCTATATGCCTTGCTGTTCTGCTGTCTGATTTGCTCTCTCCCCACACTACATCACTTCCTCTTCCTACACTTTCTGTCGGTCTGTACAGACTTCCATGGTTAACTAGTGTTGGAATTAAAGCTTGTGCCACCACATCCGGCTCTGTTTCTAGTGTGTCCTTGAACACAGAGAGATCCTGCTTGCTAAGTGATAGGATTAAGGGCTTGTGCTACCATTGCCTGACTTCTTTGTTTACTTAAAATTACTTGCTATTCCCTCTGATCTCCAGGCAAGCTTTATTTATCAAAGCACAAATAAAATATCACCACATTTCATCACAAAAAAATATCGCAACAACTGTACAATGAAAAAAAGGAAGCATCTTCAACATATGGTGCTGACAAAACTGGATGTCAACATGTAGAAGATTGAAAATAGATCCATAACCATTGCCATGCACAAAACTCAAGTCCAAGTGGATCAAAGACCTCAACATAAATCCAGTTACACTGAACCTGACAGAAGAGAAAGTAGGAAGTAGTCTTGAAGGAACTGGCACAGGAGATCACTTCCTAAATATAACATCAGCAGCACAAACACTGAGAGTAACAATTAATAAATGGGACCTCCTGAAACAGAAAATTCTGTAAGGCAACTCTTATCAAAGAAAGCGCTTAACTGGGGACTTGCTCACAGTTTCAGTGGCTTAGTCTATATCATCTGTGTTCATCATGAGCATGGAAAGGAATATTGCTACAGACAGGCAAACAGGCATGGAACTGGAAAGTAGCTAAGAGCTTTACATTCTCATCCTCAGGAAGCAGACAGAGAAAGGATGCAGGGGTGTGGGGGGGTGGGGACCGGACAGGGACTATCATAGGCTTCTGATAATTCAAAGCCTGCACTTAATGACAGACCCTCTTCCACAAGGCAACACCTCATAATACTTTCTTGACAGCTCATCAAACTCTCGTGAGTGTGTGTGTATATATATGGGCCTATGAGGGGGGAAATCTCATTCAAAGAACCATAGTAAGACTGAAGATAGATTTCACAAAGAAGTATGATAAACTGCCTTAAAATGAGTGTGTATGGTTGAGAACAGAGTGATAGCAATCATGATGAAATACAATCAAAAGGCATTTTCTTTGTTTACCTAATGCATCAAATTCCAGTGGCAACCTTTTTTTTTCTTTTGCTGTTTTATATTCAAAGAGGCTTATTCTTCTTGAATATCTTCTATTTATTTATTTATATTTATTTATAGTTTAAATCTCTATGTTTATTCTGCAGAAGCCTTACTTTTGTCTCTTTTTTATGGTTATTTTAATTTCTTTATTGAAATTTCCTGTTTAACTAGTTTCCCTGTTGTAACCCAAAACTTCAAGATTAACATTAAAAATGTGGCTCATTATTTTTTCCAGTGCTACATAACAGCCACAGATTCCCTTGATCTCCCCCTTCCTGACCCCCTCCCCTTCCCCCCAGCACACCCCCTATTCCCACCTCCTCCAGGGCAAAGCCTCCCCCAAGGACTGAGATTGACCTGATAGACTCAGTCCAGGCAGGTCCAGTCCCCTCCTCCCAGATTGAGCCAAGCGTCCCTGCATAAGTCCCAGGTTTCAAACAGCTAACTCATGCAATGAACCCAGGACCTGGTCCCACTGCCTAGATCCCTCCCAAACAGATCAAGCCAATCAACTGTCTCACCTATTCAGAGAACCTGATCCAGTTGGGGGCCCCTCAGCCTTTGGTTCATAGGTCATGTGTTTCCATTCGTTTGGCTATTTGTCCCTGTGCTTTATCCAACCTTGGTTTCAACAATTCTTTCTCATATAAACCCTCCTCTTTCTGGATAATTAGACTCCCAGCGCTCCACCCAGGGCCTAGCCAGTGGATGTCTGAATCCAGATTCCTCAGTCCTTGGATGGGGTTTCGGGCACAACTATTAGGGTGTTTGGCCATCCCATCACAAGAGTAGGTCAATCCTGGCTGTCCCTTGACCATTGCCAGCTCTCTTTTGTGGGGGTATCTTTGTGGATTTCTGTGGGCCTTTTTAGCACTTTGTTTCTTCCTTTTCTCATGTGGTCTTCATTTACCATGGTCTCCTATTCCTTGTTCTCCCTCTCTGTTCTTGATCCAGCTGGGATCTCCCACTCTCTTTCCCTCGCCCCTCGCCCTTCATTGCTCCCACTCATGTTCAGGTTGTTCATGTAGATCTCAGCCATTTCTCCATCATTGGGCGATCCTCGTGTCTTTCTTGGGGTCCTGTTTTCCAGGTAGCCTCACTGGTGATGTGAGTAGCAGTCCAGTCATCCTTGTTCCACATCTAGTATCCTCCTATGAGTGAGTACATACCATATTTGTCTTTCTGAGTCTGGGTTACCTCACTCAGGATGATTTTTTCTAGATCCATCTATTTGCCTGCAAATCTCATGATGTTATTGTTTTTCTCTGCTGAGTAGTATTTCATTGTGTATATGTGCCACAATTTATTTATCCATTCTTCAGTTGAAGGGCATCTAGGTTGTTTCCAGCTTTTAGCTATTACAAACAATGCTGATATGAACATAGCTGATGGCTGTATTTTACTTTATCATACTCTCAGTCCTCTGGAAGTCAATGGAGAATGAGCTTGACAGAGAAGATTCTAGATGAAAAAGAACTTTACGGTGGCAGTTGTCATTTTCCTGTTGGTTTTATAACCATGTTTGTCATTCTTGCCCCTGTGTGTGTGAGTGAGTGGGTGTTGTGTTGTGTTGGTGTTCACGTGCTCACACAAGCCACAACACATGAGTGGAGTGCAGAGGAAAAATTGTGGGGTGTGGTTCTGTCTACCCTGTGAGGTTCAGCGTTAGAACTTAATTTGTCAGTATTGACATCAAGTACCCTTGCCCTCTGAACCAGCTCATGAAACCAAAAATATGAGTGTTCAATGAAAGTTGGTGAATTTGTTTGTCCTCAAGTAAGTTAAGGAGCTGAGGTAAAAGGAAAAAAATATGAGTAATTTACCCTAAAATTAGATGCAAATAATTCATATAGAATTTTACTGAAGTATTTATTTTTAATTATCATTTTCTTCTCCAATCTCACCCATTAAACATGAAATTATAGGAATCAATTAAATTCATGGTTGTCATATTTTATTGAATCATAATTAAACAATATATTTATTTAGCTGTACTTTATTTTCATATTTTGTTTGTATAGGATATATTCCAATACCATGACAAAATAATATATAATACAACCTTCTATATTCTTATATTCATATCTCTAAAGGCATAAAATGATAAAGTAGAATTACTTCTCAAAATAATTTAAAAATTATTTATTTGGCATCTGAAAAAGGATGTAACCTCAGAAGTATTTTAGTTTGGTTGCTTTCTATTATTTAAACAGTTTATTATGCTGAAAGTTTATATTTGACTTCTGGTATATACACCTTTTGGATTATTTTTTACTTTAAATTACTTCAAATACATGAAAGCCTAAGGAAGTTATAGCACCTGATTAAAGAGGGCATGAATGTGATTGAGATATTATTTTGACTTGTAGAAGAGATTAAACAATATTAATGATGATTGCCTTAGCACCTTCCTAAGTGGGTAAAAGGAGGAAACATAAAAATTTTTAAAGAAGATGAATGGTAGATTATTTTATTTACAAGAAGTAATGTTCATATGGAATGATTTTGTGTTTTAATAAGTATTCTTATTTATTAAACATAGAAACCTGAGACATAAAAGGAAAAAAATCAACACAAGACTGCCAGAACATAGCTGCACTGAAACCATATAATGCAGGGATAAGAGTGAGGGTACTGACTTCATCTCTACTTTCTTTACCCCTTACATTTTTGCCTACATGATGCTCTCCTGACAGTTCCAAGTATTGAAGGATTTCCTTTCTATCATTGCAACAATGCATTGTGATGATCAGAGAAAAGCACACTCAGCAGTATATGTCTGTATATGCTTAAAGTTTGAATGAAGTTGTGGTCTGTTTACCACTCTAGAGTGGCAGGGGAACCTGGAAGAATGGAGCCTAAAACTGAGTCAGATGAAGGTCTCATACAACATCCAAGTTTATTCAGAACATCAGAAAATTTATACCATAGGGGTTAAGAAAGGTCACATGAGTACATAATCACAAGAACAAACTATATGTGGCAAAAAAATGTTTTTTTCCCATAAAGACATATAAACAGATAATAATAGTTGGTTGTGATGAATTATCTAAACTAACCTCACTTCTATACACTATACCTGGGAAAATCTCAAAAGCACAAGCCAAGAATAATACCAGAGGTTACAAGACTCTTTTCTGGTTTACTAGGAGCTTTCTCACAAGGTCTCAGAAATTTTCCCACACAGTTTTATTAAAGGACTGTGTTCCCCTGCCATTTTTATTATTTAAGAGCAGGATATCCACAGCAGTTTAGATTTGTAATGTTGTTGATAAATCTAATTGTTCTTTCATACAAGAGTATCCTACCAGCAAGCAAATTATAATATCAGGAAGTGAAAGCTCTGTGTGTAATACTGAGCCTCCAAGAACAGAGATCCAAACTAAATCCAGTAATATTAGTTACATTATTGTATTGATCAGAAAAATATGGAGAATAATATTAAAAGAGACCCATAAGCAGAGTATTAAGAGTATTTCTGGTATCTTGATTGAAGTCCATACTTAACTTCAATAGGAATACAAATGTTAGGATGTTCACTGTCATATCTTCATATCTACATGTTTTTGGCTTATTTGATATTTAAAATAGCCTCCAAGGGGACATCTGTGTTGGATTGTAGTGCTTGGACACCCAATATTGATACCCAATATTGAGATAGCTTTGAGAGGTTCCATGGAAACATACATAGCAGATGTAGTAGTTTAAATAAGATGTCTCCACCCCCCATAAATTTTGGACATTTGAATATTTCATCCCTAGATGTTGGCAATGTGGTAAAGATTAGGTGGTGTGGTTTTGTTGCAAGAAGAATATCACTGGTGAAGGTTTAAGGTTTCAAAATCCTCGCACTGTTTCTACTGTCTCTCTGCTTTGTTTGTGGATTGTGATATGCTCTATCAGGCCCCGCTCCAGCCACATGCCTGTTTGTCTATTGCTCTGCTTTCCATCATGATGGAAATGGACTCCTATTTAACTGGAACTGTAAGTCCTAAATAAATTCTTCTTTCTATTAAGTTGGTTTGGTCATGGTGTTTTTTATCACATCAATAAAAAACTCATTAAAATAGTAAATGTACTTGAATCCAGTAATATTTGTAGTGTTCTTGGCTATGATTTTAATGCTTATGAATCAAGACTATATATTATATAAGAGGTTTTCAAATAGAAATACATACTAAGCAATAGAATTTTCTTATTTAAGGATAACAATCAATAATTACATGCTGGCAGTAGGACACTCCTATATTTCTTCTGAAATGAATATTAAATATTTGCTAATTCAGTGTTTACAGCCACATTTTAGGGCGCCATTTTCATGATAACATACAACATTTAGCACAGTGGTGTCCAAGCCTGCAATCCAAGCACTAGGGATGCTCAGACAAGATTGAGAGTTTAAGTGTGAGGACTGACTACAAAATCAAACCCTTTCTCAAAAATGACAATACTATAATATTAAAACTTTACAATATCAAAATTGCAAACCAAGTGTGTAATTGCATATGCTACTTTGCTTGGACTCTTATAATACAATTTATGAAATTGTATTAAATGAAATATTGCATGAAATATTAATCTATTTCAGCTTATTTCTCTAATTATATTTTTTGGGGGAGGTTCTTGAGAGTTAGTATATGAGTAGGAGCAACAGATATTATATGCCAAGTATTCATTACAAAAGAAAGTTAAGTCCACTCTGATTCCTTTCAATATGATGGAGGTTCTTCTTTGGCAATCCTAGAAACATCAATAGGACATTCTATACCCTGTGGGAGAGGAAGCTATGTTATGTATTTTTAATAATCAGTTGTGTGATATCAATTCAAGCCATTATCTGGTAAACATTTAATGTGTATTAATTAGGCTTTTTTTGATTTTTCAAAGTAACATGTTTTTGAACCTATTAGATTTGGATCATATTTTTTTCATAGTTTAATATAATCACATTTTTTCCACTCGCCTTGATTAAATTAGGTGGTACTTAATTTTACAGTATTTAAAATTTATAATCATTAATGCAATGTACGAATTTAATGTCATAAAGTTATTTGATATGGAGAGCAGATCTTTCCAAACGTATTTCTAAGCCTTTTGAAAATATGTTGTCAACAATAAGATACAAGAATTCATCAATAGAGCAGCTTACTGTATTTAAATTGTCATGGCTATCCATCCATCTAATATTTTCCCTAATGTACTTTCTTACACATAAGAGATATTAAAATGTACAGGCAGTAAAACTAAGTGCTAAGATATGCTTCTGTAGCTTTTCTATTTTACATTCTGAGCCACTGTTTTTTTCATTACTTTCATCACATTTATATCATAATTTAACTTCAACATTTTTAATCTAGTCAAAAGCCCTATCATTTGTATTGATGAACATATAAACAGTAACTGTACATATAGTTAATTAGATATTCACAATCAGTGAAATTCATTGAATGAGATACCTTATGGCTATGAGAAGTTAATATTTGTTCCAAATCACATAACTGATGTGTGACATAATGATTTTCAGAGAGGTTCAATAGTACAAGAAGTTCCTTTGTGAATAATCATGACTGCTCTGGAGCTCTCCGGGTAACAAGGACGCAGAGATAGTTCACCAGTTTGTTATTTAGCTCTTATTTCCCACTTGGCCAAGCATGATTGATTGAGCAGTACACTGTGTGCTCCTTTCCTGATTCATGTCTCCATAAGCAGCATATAAATGCACTGCTGGGCCAACATTTTTCTTTGTGATGTGACCAGTTGCAACAGGATTACTAGTGTTATCAACTAAATACACTATTCAGCTTATCACCAACCCTAGCTTCTCTGATTCAGATTCTTGATCCCTTAGATATTCTGCCTGGTTATGGAGGGATATCTTGTAGGGACCTAGGAATGCATAATTGTTTTTTCTTAGTCAATAATGACAGTTATTTGAGATATTCTGTCTTTCACATATACATATTAATAATAATTGTACCCAGCAGGTTGAGTATGTACCTATACATATCACTGGATTTAAAGATAGATAGATGATACATGATAGATAGATAGAGAGATAGAGATGGAGAGATATATAAAGATAGATAGATAGATAGACAGATAATAGATGGTAGATTAAAGAATTACAAGGTCATGAATTTGAGAGGGAGAAAGGGGCACAGGATGAGGCAGAGGGTAATGTGTGGAGACCAGGAAGGGACAGAATTGAAGTACAGTACTCATGTAAAAAAATCTCTAAAAATTCAAATTCACATAAGATTGTTTTTACCCCAGATTTTTACTAATTGTCTTTCTTATTTGAGGACTGGTACCACCCATCAATCTATGATACATTTTGTGTAAGAATGCTTTTGTAGTAAGATGCACTCTTCCTTTATGTTCCAGTCCATCCTCCTTTTAAATTCTATAATGTTCTGCATTCCTTTACAATCTTATCACCCATTCAAGACATTCTAGGATAAGTATAAACCATATATAAAAATTGATATAATATAAATTAGCTTAGAAATATGAATATATTTATGTATCTGATCGTTACACATAAAGCATTAATTTAATCAAACTACTATATTCACCTTATATTTTATAATTCTTTACCCAATTCTTCTTATAAGTAAGAATTGTTCATTAATTATCAAATTAACATAAAATTATATGCCAATATGATTCACATTTACACTAAATTTGATATTAGTTTCTGAATACAAATATACCTCTTCATCATAAATATATGCAATAATTATTCAAATAAACTGTTAAACACAATTACTTAAGTGATCATATCTCTTAAACTACAGTTTATGTTGTTAGGTGGTTCATATACATTTACATGTTGTTAAAATAATTTCCCCAAGGTCTTAGTTTACATATTTAGTATTTATTTCTGTCAAAAATTCATTTTAAGTGAAATGGTGAAATGGAGCAAATATTTCAGGATGAATATAGAAAGTGACATTGGTTCCTCCTTACATCCAGCTAGTGATTCAGATATCCATGAATCCAATTATTTAAGCTGCCCTGAGGAAAAGGAAGCCTTTGAATAACTTAGAGTGATTTCTTTGCCTCAGAAAACACTCCTTTACTCCTCTAAATACTTAAATCACTCTGTGCCTTTAACCTTTAAAACCTTCTAAAGTTGAATTATCTCAGGTTCCAAGACCCTTTGATTTTATAAATTCAGAGAAAAGATGTGTCAATGCCCAGTATAACAGAAAATTTGGGCATTAAATTAGAAGGTTAAATGTTTTTTTTTTTTTCTTTTGAGAGCTGAGAGGTGCAGTGTTTTAACATTTAAAGTCCCTGTGAAGTCAGATAGTCAAGAGATTATTAAAGACTCTATGACTTTCAATATAAAAGGAATCAGGGTAGATATTCCACCTTCACTATGGTTGACTTCTCTTCATTTAAATGTGATGTAATTCTGTCATAAAAGTATTTATACATGACATTATGATGGACGTTAATATATTATTTTAATTGAGACCATTCCAATGGTTGTCAGTATTTGATCGCTTTCTTTTCATAAAAAGAGAGTATTTGTGACATGACCTTGTGAAACTTAATTAATTATAACACCTAATTACTGGTGTTATAGGTATTTAAACTACAGAATTCTCATGTGAAGTTAGTTTATCATTGATAAAAGTTGTTAATATTGTTAATATCTTTCTTACAATTAAGAATATTATATGGGCAAATGAAGTTGAATATTAGATAATCCACTTAAGGTGTTAGTGAGAGCAGTGACATCACAGTCTTCTTCCTCCCTTGTGTTTTTGTTTTCCATTATCTAATTAGAATAGAAGTCAGGAAAAGGTTTGAGTGAATTATCTGAACCCTAGTTGTGTGTGTTTACTGTTTTGATTTTTTCTTCTGAATTCCATTTGCTTCTTAGTTATATTTGGAAGACTATTCAAGTTCTGGATTTTAAGACTGTCCTATCAATCACAGTCTCTTAAATCAACTATCTTGTCTATCTATCTATCTATCTATCTATCTATCTATCTATCTATCTATCTATCTATCCATCATCTGTTTTCTGTCTCTTTCTCTAGTTATCTCTATATATATGGAGATAATATATAATATATATAATTTCTATAGAGAAGGTAAGATTTCTATATGATTCTATAAGAAGGTATAATATATATATGTATATATATAATTTCTATAGAGAAGGTAAGATTTTTGTGATGTTCATTATAGCAGCTAGTGTTAACTGGAGTCAGTGCTGGTCCCTTCTGTAATAAAAGTAAAAGATTTATTCTGGAATTAATAAAAGTTATTTGGCAATTTTGCTGGTAAGTTTGTTGTTGTTGTTGTTTGTTTCATTTTTTTGTTTTCTTTGTTGATGTAAATAAAGCAAGGTAGACTCACCTGAGAAAAGGGAACATCAACTCAGAAAATGCCTCCATCATATTGGCTTGTTTGTGGGGGCATTTTCTTGATGAATGATCGATATAGGAGGGCCCATTCCACTATGGACAGTGTTTTCTCGGGGCCAGTAGTAATTAGTTACTTAAGAAAATGACCTGAGCAAGCCATGTTGAGCAGGTCATTAAGCTGCCCCACTTGTATTTCAACTACAATTCTTGCCTTCAGGTCCCTGCCTTGATTTTCTGTCCTTAGTTTCCTCAATGATGGGATATAGATTGAGATCTAGAAACCAAATAATTCTTTTCTTCTACAATTCAATTTTGACATTTATTTATCACATTAATAGAAAGCAAAACAGCATAGAATTTGGCAAAATGTTTATGAACTATTTCTGTGACACACCAGATTACTTTTTTTTTTTTTCAGAGCTTTGGGTTGGAGAAGCTACTGAGTGTTCAGAACTTAATTAGCTGTTGTGGGAACTCAGAAGGTAAGAATGCTGATAACAATGTAGGTAATGGAGGCCTGGATAGTGAAATTTCAGAGGGATGCTTGAAAGTTCTTCAAAGATTCTATTTGGATGATTCATATGATAGCTTGAATCAAGAATCTGGTTTTTCATCTGCTGGGCCTGAAGAATTCATTGTTATTAAGAAGAGACTAAGCCGGGTGGTGGTAGTGCATGCCTTTAATCCCAGCACTCAGGAGACAGAGCCAGGGGGAATCTTTGTGAATTTGAGGCCAGCCTGGTCTACAGAGCAACATCCAGGAAAGGTGCAAAGCTACACAGAGAAACCCTGTCTTGAAAAAAACGAGAGAGAGAGAGAGAGAGAGAGAGAGAGAGAGAGAGAGAGAGAGAGAGAGAGAGAGAGAGAGAGACACCAGTACTCCCAAAGTGAAAATTTTAATTTACTGAAGCAGTTGATGCCAGTTGGCTGGAGCTGGGGAATCATCTGTCTTTAAAAAAGAAAGAAGCATCATTGAGGAGAAATTTTTTTTGAGAGTATTCACAAAAATGCTAGCATCCAGCAGCTGTGGCACAGTGGACCTAAGGCTACATTTTAGCAGGTAGCTGAACTTGATAGTATGTGAGAGTCTTCAATGTGGTACTGTTTTGGAAGCATGGAACCTGCAGGAATTAAAGGATTGTGCCTACTAGTTGAAGCGTGGCACTGTTCGAGGCCAGGAGAAGCCACTAGTGAATGTGTAATGTTTATTGGAGTGGAAACTCCACGATTTAAGCTTTCGTGCACTGAAGGTGAGGCTTGACACCATAAGGCAGGTTTGAGTTCCTGAAGAGGTCCCAGAGGAAGCCACTAAGTGAAGGTAGAACATAATGAGGACCAAAGGCATACTGTAGATGCCAGGGCTCTGGACTAACTGACTACCAAGGACAGCAACTGGTAAGGGACAGAGGTGGCTCTGAAACCAGTTCTTTGGCCTGTAAATGGCAGAGTCTGAGAAGGGGAGCTGTCAGAATCCTTTGAAGCCCAGAAGACTGAGTGTATCCCAGATGATAAACATTTGGTTACAGGATTTTATCTATACTGAGATTGCTTGACTTGATCCTGGTTCTTTCTTCTTGAAATAAGAAGTATGAAACATTTCTCCTCCCCTCCTTTTCCCACAATGCTAAAGTTGAGAGGCCTTAAAGTTTTAAAGAGGTTTTGGGTACTTTGAATACATTGAAATTTTAAAGTGTTTGAATTTTTTAAAGACTGGCAATTTTGAAGTTATTCTGTGGTTTATATTGTAATATAACATGAGATCTTTGGAATAAACAAGAAAGAAAGTGTTGTTGTTTAATAATGATCTATTTCCTAGTGGATATGCTGTAATATTTGCCCCTCCATCCCCACCTTGAGTTTCTGCCCATACTTACCTCAATGATGGACTATGATCAGAATGTTTAAGTCAGATACATACTTTATTTCCCAAGTTGGTTTTGTTTAGAGTTTACCACAGCAATAGAAAGTAAACTAGAAGAGAAATGAATACACAAATGTCAAGTAAATTATGGTAATTGAAAACATCAAAATACATGATTAATCTATCAAACTGCAAGGCATAGGAGAGTAAATCCATGTGCCTATCAATCAGTAGCTACATTGTGGGAATGGGAAAACACCACCAGGTAATCAGATTTTTTCCTTTGGTTCTCCTGGTTAACTTAGAAAGCATGGCCCATTTACAAGCAAATTGTAAGGAACAGTAATGTCTACCCAAATCCAGGGAAATGGGTTAAGTTATAAGAGCTAGCTGGCAAGAAGCTTGAGCCATAGGCCACCCAGTTCCAAATTAATATAAGCCTCTGAGTGATTATTTTATAAGCGGCTGTGGGCCTGTTGGGACCGGCGAAACCTATCACTACAATATCTGTAATAGGAACTGTAGCAGCTGTGGTTCTTCCACCATAATCTCATAATCACTATATTCTGTTTGCTACCAATATGTTACTCTTACTTGACTCTTTAGTTCCTAGGAATGACTTGCATAACTAATAATAATAGTTTTCTTGGGAGATATACGAAGTTGGGGTTTCTTTGTCTTTTGTTACTTCAGGTATAGGAAGTTTAAATTATTCGACATTATAATCTTGCTTCTGATAGGAAATGGACCATGCAGCATGAATTTTACTAATGAGAGATTATGTTTGAAATTTTTTTCGAGGAATCTCTCTCTCTCTTGCTCTCCCCCCCACGCCACCCACACACACACACACACACACACACACACACACACACACACACACAAAAAACCTCAGAAAGTAAATGGTGCTTTGGTTTTTCCCTCCATTCTTCCTGCTCTTCTCCCTTGAACAAGTGCAATCTATGCATTATATTAGAACCCCTCTGATCACTGTAAGAAATGCCCCTTGCATCTAGTTGGTATGAAGGTAAAGAAGTCTCAGCATCAATGCCAAGTACCCCAAAATATTTGTATTGTTAAACTTAGGACTGTATAATGTTCCATAAATAAACCTCATTTCATCTCACATGAAACTGTTGTATCATTCATGGCTGCATGCAACCATAACAACACTTTTCCATTTTGATCAATATAACTTAAAGATGACTACTAGATTTCTAAGCATTGTTAGATAGACTTCCTTTCTAGAATCAGGTAATTTCCTCACTCTATATTTTCATCTGTTAACTAAATCCTTCTGAATGTATTTCCACTCACACCAATGCTGTTCTATATTAGCATCCTAATAGCGATTACACACACCATTGCATTGGTTATAGTTTCCATATAAATCAATATATAATCCATTTTTATCCATTATTTAATATTTTATTTCTAAGAATATATCCCTGACATTAAAAAATGAGCATGACTCTATTGTATATCTTTCTATCATGGAAGAGAATGTCCAATGCACTAACTTCTTTTAGTTGACTGTGTCTTGTTTTCTTCTACATCATGATTTCTTTTTTTATTCTTCAATGACTAGTAGATATGTTAAATATTTTATAATACTTTTGGTGCATATCTCTCACCTTGCATACATGCTTTTGCTTTTTATTGTATGTGAGCTTTGTACCATTTGATATGGTCATTCCTGACATATTTGTATATTTATTTCTTCTTTAGTGTTGTGTGTGTGTGTGTGTGTGTGTTTGATGTGTGTGCCTGTGGGTTTTATATGGTACACATGTATGATTGCACATGTACATATGTGGTGAGGTGCATTTTTGTGTATGTGTGTGTATACATATAAAGGTCAGAAGACAGTCTTGGATGCTGTTCTTCAGGTGCCATTAACCTCTCTCTCTCTCTCTCTCTCTCTCTCTCTCTCTCTCTCTCTCTCTCTCTCTCTTTCTCTCTCTCTCTTTCCCTCTCATTTTCTTTCCACCTCTGAGGCACTGTTTCTCACTGGCTTCATAATCACCAAGGAGCCTAAACTGATATTCCAGCAAGTCCCAGCAATGTGATGGCCTCTGCACGCTGGGATTTTAAATACCTAAAACTACATCCAATTCTTTTGTTTTTGTGTCTTGGGATGGAATGTTGATTCCTATGCATGCAAGGCAAACTCATTACCAACTAAGCTGACACCTTAGCCTCACTTGCTTCTTTCTTGTTTCAGTCAGTGCTCAAAGCAGATATATGAACCACTAGGATATGTGTTAACAGATAATGCAAGGGAATGGCTTGTTATGTGATGGCTAGTTACAAC